>NW_027182260.1:20000-22500 GCF_029961685.1 Aristolochia californica
CAGGGCGCCCAGGCGGAAAAGAGGCGCCCAGGCGGAATGGCGCCAGGGCGCCCAGGCGGAAAAGAGGCGCCCAGGCGAAAAAGAGGCGCCCAGGCGGAAAGGCGCCAGGGCGCCCAGGCGGAAAAGAGGCGCCCTGGCGTAGGCGCCCATGCGCCAAAAGAGGCACCCAGGCGAAAAGGCGCCAGGGCGCCCAGGCGGAAAAGAGGCGCCCAGGCGGAATGGCGCCAGGGCACCCAGGCGGAAAAGAGGCACCCAGGCGGAAAAGAGGCGCCCTGGCGTAGGCGCCCAGGCGCCAAAAGAGGCGCCAGGCGAAAAGGCGCCAGGGCGCCCAGGCGGAAAAGAGGCGCCCAGGCGAAAAAGAGGCGCCCTGGCGGAAAAGAGGCGCCCTGGCGTAGGCGCCCAGGCGCCAAAAGAGGCACCCAGGCGAAAAGGCGCCAGGGCGCCCAGGCGGAAAAGAGGCGCCCAGGCGGAATGGCGCCAGGGCACCCAGGCGGAAAAGAGGCGCCCAGGCGAAAAAGAGGCGCCCAGGCGGAAAAGAGGCGCCCTGGCGTAGGCGCCCAGGCGCCAAAAGAGGCGCCCAGGCGAAAAGGCGCCAGGGCGCCCAGGCGAAGAGGCGCCAGGGCGCCCAGGTGGGAAAGAGGCGCCCAGGCGAAAAGGCGCCAGGGCGCCCAGGCAGAAAAGAGGCGCCCAGGCGAAAAAGAGGCGCCCAGGCAGAAAGGCGCCATGGCGCCCAGGCGGAAAAGAGGCGCCCTGGCCAGGCGGAAAAGAGGTGCCCAGGCGAAAAAGAGTCGCCCAGGCCGAAAGGCGCCATGGCGCCCAGGCGGAAAAGAGGCGCCCACGCGAAAAGGCGCCAGGGCGCCAAGGCGGAAAACAGGCGCCCAGGCGGAAAGGTGCCAGGGCGCCCAGGCGGAAAAGAGGCGCCCAGGCGCGTGGGGGGCAAGGCGCCAGGCGCCAGGCACGCGCGGAGGCAAGGCGCCAGGCGCAAGGCGCCACGCGCGCGCGCGCGTGGGGGGCGAGGCGCCAGGCGCCAGGCGCCGGGCGCGCGTGGGGGGCAAGGCGCCAGGCGCCGGGCGCGCGCGTGGGGGGCGAGGCGCCAGGCGCCAGGCGCCGGGCGCGCGTGGGGGGCAAGGCGCCAGGCGCCGGGCGCGCGCGCGTGGGGCGCCAGGCGCCTGGCGGGCGGGCGCCCCCAGGAAGGGGTGCTGGCGCGCGATGGGGTTGCGCCCGTACGGACCGTGTGACAGTACAGACACTTTGGCGAAACCTCCTGCCCGAAGCGATTTTAGGCGTTCGGCTAGGTAGGTGACCCGGTTTTTTTCGCGTTTCTCGGCCGCTAGCCCCTTTTTTCGCGTTTTCGTGCGCGCGCCCCTCTTGACCTCGCACGCGCGCCGCGCGTCGCGTCCTTGTCCTTGTCCGCGTCCGCGTTCGCGCGTGTCGGCGATCACGGGCCCCGTGCATGGCTCGTCTCTGTGGACCATCGCCCCGCTCTTGTCCCTCTTTCGTGTTTGTGTGGCGCCCCGCCCCGTGCACCATTGCCGGCTGGCAGCAAGGTGCCTAGCCCCCCTTGCCGCCAGGCCTGTCCACCCCAAGGTGCTAAAGCCGCCAGGCACCTGTGCCGCCGAACCGTGCGTCCGTAAGCCGCTGCACGTGCGGCGGCCGGCCATGCCCGTGCTATTGACCCTGTGTGACAGTACAGACACTTTGGCGAAACCTCCTGGCCGACGGGGTTTTTGCGCCCACCTAGGTAGGGCGACCCCTTTTTTTTCGTGTCGCCTGTCCGTGTGTCCCTTTTTCGCCTTTTTCGGGTTCGTGTTTTCGTGTGCCGCCAAAAGCAAGCCCTGCGCTCGTCCCGTCCCGCTTGACCCGTGCATCCGCCGGTGCTGGCCTGCAAAATGCCTGTGAGCGACGCACGTGACCAGCAGCCCAGGCGAGTGTGCACGGGTGGCAGGCGAAACGGGCGTGCGTGTCGCCAGTGTGTATGTCCCTTTTTCGCCTTTTTCGGGTTCGTGTTTTCGTGTGCCGCCAAAAGCAAGCCCTGCGCTCGTCCCGTCCCGCTTGACCCGTGCATCCGCCGGTGCTGGCCTGCAAAATGCCTATGAGCGACGCATGTGACCAGCAGCCCAGGCGAGTGTGCATGGGTGGCAGGCGAAACGGGCGCGCGTGTCGCCAGTGCGTATGTCCCTTTTTCGGGTTCGTGTTTTCGTGTGCCACCAAAAGCAAGCCTTGCGCTCGTCCCGTCCCGCTTGACCCGTGCATCCGCCGGTGCTGGCCTGCAAAATGCCTGTGAGCGACGCATGTGACCAGCTGCCCAGGCGAGTGTGCACGGGTGGCAGGCGAAACGGGCGTGTCGCCAGTGCGTATGTCCCTTTTTTGCCTTTTTCGGGTTCGTGTTTTTGTGTGCCGGCAAAAGTTAGCCCTGCGCTCGTCCCGTCCCGCTTGACCCGTGCATCCGCCGGTGCTGGCCTGCAAAATGCCTTTGAGCGACGCATGTGACCAGCTGCCC
>NW_027182260.1:62500-65000 GCF_029961685.1 Aristolochia californica
CAGGCGGAAAAGAGGCGCCCTGGCGTAGGCGCCCAGGCGCCAAAAGAGGCGCCAGGCGAAAAGGCGCCAGGGCGCCCAGGCGGAAAAGAGGCGCCCAGGCGGAATGGCGCCAGGGCGCCCAGGCGGAAAAGAGGCGCCCAGGCGAAAAAGAGGCGCCCAGGCGGAAAGGCGCCAGGGCGCCCAGGCGGAAAAGAGGCGCCCTGGCGTAGGCGCCCATGCGCCAAAAGAGGCACCCAGGCGAAAAGGCGCCAGGGCGCCCAGGCGGAAAAGAGGCGCCCAGGCGGAATGGCGCCAGGGCACCCAGGCGGAAAAGAGGCGCCCAGGCGGAAAAGAGGCGCCCTGGCGTAGGCGCCCAGGCGCCAAAAGAGGCGCCAGGCGAAAAGGCGCCAGGGCGCCCAGGCGGAAAAGAGGCGCCCAGGCGAAAAAGAGGCGCCCTGGCGGAAAAGAGGCGCCCTGGCGTAGGCGCCCAGGCGCCAAAAGAGGCACCCAGGCGAAAAGGCGCCAGGGCGCCCAGGCGGAAAAGAGGCGCCCAGGCGGAATGGCGCCAGGGCACCCAGGCGGAAAAGAGGCGCCCAGGCGAAAAAGAGGCGCCCAGGCGGAAAAGAGGCGCCCTGGCGTAGGCGCCCAGGCGCCAAAAGAGGCGCCCAGGCGAAAAGGCGCCAGGGCGCCCAGGCGAAGAGGCGCCAGGGCGCCCAGGTGGGAAAGAGGCGCCCAGGCGAAAAGGCGCCAGGGCGCCCAGGCAGAAAAGAGGCGCCCAGGCGAAAAAGAGGCGCCCAGGCAGAAAGGCGCCATGGCGCCCAGGCGGAAAAGAGGCGCCCTGGCCAGGCGGAAAAGAGGCGCCCAGGCGGAAAAGAGGTGCCCAGGCGAAAAAGAGTCGCCCAGGCCGAAAGGCGCCATGGCGCCCAGGCGGAAAAGAGGCGCCCACGCGAAAAGGCGCCAGGGCGCCAAGGCGGAAAACAGGCGCCCAGGCGGAAAGGTGCCAGGGCGCCCAGGCGGAAAAGAGGCGCCCAGGCGCGTGGGGGGCAAGGCGCCAGGCGCCAGGCACGCGCGGAGGCAAGGCGCGAGGCGCAAGGCGCCACGCGCGCGCGCGCGTGGGGGGCGAGGCGCCAGGCGCCAGGCGCCGGGCGCGCGTGGGGGGCAAGGCGCCAGGCGCCGGGCGCGCGCGTGGGGGGCGAGGCGCCAGGCGCCAGGCGCCGGGCGCGCGTGGGGGGCGAGGCGCCAGGCGCCAGGCGCCGGGCGCGCGTGGGGGGCAAGGCGCCAGGCGCCGGGCGCGCGCGCGTGGGGCGCCAGGCACCTGGCGGGCGGGCGCCCCCAGGAAGGGGTGCTGGCGCGCGATGGGGTTGCGCCCGTACGGACCGTGTGACAGTACAGACACTTTGGCGAAACCTCCTGCCCGAAGCGATTTTAGGCGTTCGGCTAGGTAGGTGACCCGGTTTTTTTCGCGTTTCTCGGCCGCTAGCCCCTTTTTTCGCGTTTTCGTGCGCGCGCCCCTCTTGACCTCGCACGCGCGCCGCGCGTCGCGTCCTTGTCCTTGTCCGCGTCCGCGTTCGCGTGTGTCGGCGATCACGGGCCCCGTGCATGGCTCGTCTCTGTGGACCATCGCCCCGCTCTTGTCCCTCTTTCGTGTTTGTGTGGCGCCCCGCCCCGTGCACCATTGCCGGCTGGCAGCAAGGTGCCTAGCCCCCCTTGCCGCCAGGCCTGTCCACCCCAAGGTGCTAAAGCCGCCAGGCACCTGTGCCGCCGAACCGTGCGTCCGTAAGCCGCTGCACGTGCGGCGGCCGGCCATGCCCGTGCTATTGACCCTGTGTGACAGTACAGACACTTTGGCGAAACCTCCTGGCCGACGGGGTTTTTGCGCCCACCTAGGTAGGGCGACCCCTTTTTTTTCGTGTCGCCTGTCCGTGTGTCCCTTTTTCGCCTTTTTCGGGTTCGTGTTTTCGTGTGCCGCCAAAAGCAAGCCCTGCGCTCGTCCCGTCCCGCTTGACCCGTGCATCCGCCGGTGCTGGCCTGCAAAATGCCTGTGAGCGACGCACGTGACCAGCAGCCCAGGCGAGTGTGCACGGGTGGCAGGCGAAACGGGCGTGCGTGTCGCCAGTGTGTATGTCCCTTTTTCGCCTTTTTCGGGTTCGTGTTTTCGTGTGCCGCCAAAAGCAAGCCCTGCGCTCGTCCCGTCCCGCTTGACCCGTGCATCCGCCGGTGCTGGCCTGCAAAATGCCTATGAGCGACGCATGTGACCAGCAGCCCAGGCGAGTGTGCATGGGTGGCAGGCGAAACGGGCGCGCGTGTCGCCAGTGCGTATGTCCCTTTTTCGGGTTCGTGTTTTCGTGTGCCACCAAAAGCAAGCCTTGCGCTCGTCCCGTCCCGCTTGACCCGTGCATCCGCCGGTGCTGGCCTGCAAAATGCCTGTGAGCGACGCATGTGACCAGCTGCCCAGGCGAGTGTGCACGGGTGGCAGGCGAAACGGGCGTGTCGCCAGTGCGTATGTCCCTTTTTTGCCTTT
>NW_027182260.1:105000-107500 GCF_029961685.1 Aristolochia californica
GGCGGAAAAGAGGCGCCCAGGCGGAAACGAGGCGCCCAGGCGAAAAAGAGGCGCCCAGGCGAAAAAGAGGCGCCCAGGCGGAAAGGCGCCAGGGCGCCCAGGCGGAAAAGAGGCGCCCTGGCGTAGGCGCCCAGGCGCCAAAAGAGGCGCCAGGCGAAAAGGCGCCAGGGCGCCCAGGCGGAAAAGAGGCGCCCAGGCGGAATGGCGCCAGGGCGCCCAGGCGGAAAAGAGGCGCCCAGGCGAAAAAGAGGCGCCCAGGCGGAAAAGAGGCGCCCTGGCGTAGGCGCCCAGGCGCCAAAAGAGGCGCCAGGCGAAAAGGCGCCAGGGCGCCCAGGCGGAAAAGAGGCGCCCAGGCGGAATGGCGCCAGGGCGCCCAGGCGGAAAAGAGGCGCCCAGGCGAAAAAGAGGCGCCCAGGCGGAAAGGCGCCAGGGCGCCCAGGCGGAAAAGAGGCGCCCTGGCGTAGGCGCCCATGCGCCAAAAGAGGCACCCAGGCGAAAAGGCGCCAGGGCGCCCAGGCGGAAAAGAGGCGCCCAGGCGGAATGGCGCCAGGGCACCCAGGCGGAAAAGAGGCGCCCAGGCGGAAAAGAGGCGCCCTGGCGTAGGCGCCCAGGCGCCAAAAGAGGCGCCAGGCGAAAAGGCGCCAGGGCGCCCAGGCGGAAAAGAGGCGCCCAGGCGAAAAAGAGGCGCCCTGGCGGAAAAGAGGCGCCCTGGCGTAGGCGCCCAGGCGCCAAAAGAGGCACCCAGGCGAAAAGGCGCCAGGGCGCCCAGGCGGAAAAGAGGCGCCCAGGCGGAAAAGAGGTGCCCAGGCGAAAAAGAGTCGCCCAGGCCGAAAGGCGCCATGGCGCCCAGGCGGAAAAGAGGCGCCCACGCGAAAAGGCGCCAGGGCGCCAAGGCGGAAAACAGGCGCCCAGGCGGAAAGGTGCCAGGGCGCCCAGGCGGAAAAGAGGCGCCCAGGCGCGTGGGGGGCAAGGCGCCAGGCGCCAGGCACGCGCGGAGGCAAGGCGCCAGGCGCAAGGCGCCACGCGCGCGCGCGCGTGGGGGGCGAGGCGCAAGGCGCCACGCGCGCGCGCGCGTGGGGGGCGAGGCGCCAGGCGCCAGGCGCCGGGCGCGCGTGGGGGGCAAGGCGCCAGGCGCCGGGCGCGCGCGCGTGGGGCGCCAGGCGCCTGGCGGGCGGGCGCCCCCAGGAAGGGGTGCTGGCGCGCGATGGGGTTGCGCCCGTACGGACCGTGTGACAGTACAGACACTTTGGCGAAACCTCCTGCCCGAAGCGATTTTAGGCGTTCGGCTAGGTAGGTGACCCGGTTTTTTTCGCGTTTCTCGGCCGCTAGCCCCTTTTTTCGCGTTTTCGTGCGCGCGCCCCTCTTGACCTCGCACGCGCGCCGCGCGTCGCGTCCTTGTCCTTGTCCGCGTCCGCGTTCGCGTGTGTCGGCGATCACGGGCCCCGTGCATGGCTCGTCTCTGTGGACCATCGCCCCGCTCTTGTCCCTCTTTCGTGTTTGTGTGGCGCCCCGCCCCGTGCACCATTGCCGGCTGGCAGCAAGGTGCCTAGCCCCCCTTGCCGCCAGGCCTGTCCACCCCAAGGTGCTAAAGCCGCCAGGCACCTGTGCCGCCGAACCGTGCGTCCGTAAGCCGCTGCACGTGCGGCGGCCGGCCATGCCCGTGCTATTGACCCTGTGTGACAGTACAGACACTTTGGCGAAACCTCCTGGCCGACGGGGTTTTTGCGCCCACCTAGGTAGGGCGACCCCTTTTTTTTCGTGTCGCCTGTCCGTGTGTCCCTTTTTCGCCTTTTTCGGGTTCGTGTTTTCGTGTGCCGCCAAAAGCAAGCCCTGCGCTCGTCCCGTCCCGCTTGACCCGTGCATCCGCCGGTGCTGGCCTGCAAAATGCCTGTGAGCGACGCACGTGACCAGCAGCCCAGGCGAGTGTGCACGGGTGGCAGGCGAAACGGGCGTGCGTGTCGCCAGTGTGTATGTCCCTTTTTCGCCTTTTTCGGGTTCGTGTTTTCGTGTGCCGCCAAAAGCAAGCCCTGCGCTCGTCCCGTCCCGCTTGACCCGTGCATCCGCCGGTGCTGGCCTGCAAAATGCCTATGAGCGACGCATGTGACCAGCAGCCCAGGCGAGTGTGCATGGGTGGCAGGCGAAACGGGCGCGCGTGTCGCCAGTGCGTATGTCCCTTTTTCGGGTTCGTGTTTTCGTGTGCCACCAAAAGCAAGCCTTGCGCTCGTCCCGTCCCGCTTGACCCGTGCATCCGCCGGTGCTGGCCTGCAAAATGCCTGTGAGCGACGCATGTGACCAGCTGCCCAGGCGAGTGTGCACGGGTGGCAGGCGAAACGGGCGTGTCGCCAGTGCGTATGTCCCTTTTTTGCCTTTTTCGGGTTCGTGTTTTTGTGTGCCGGCAAAAGTTAGCCCTGCGCTCGTCCCGTCCCGCTTGACCCGTGCATCCGCCGGTGCTGGCCTGCAAAATGCCTTTGAGCGACGCATGTGACCAGCTGCCCAGGCG
>NW_027182261.1:0-129967 GCF_029961685.1 Aristolochia californica
TTACGGATTGGGAGTCAACACTCAGTTAAAAACACCCCGCCTTCCCCTTTTCCCGACGATTGCAAAACCTGAGATATAAAAACTAAAAAGAGAGCTTAAATTCCCTAAAAATTGCAGACACTCATTGTAAGTATCTCTCTCTACATTTGTGCACTGTGCGTCTCCATTTTAGATGTACACTTTTTTCTTAAATCAAAACTTTGAGTTTTCACTCTCCCTCCATCCCGTAAACATAAAAAGGCAAATAGATCACAGCAAAATGAAAATTTTTGAGTTTATGTATGGAAAAAATTTAAAACAATAACAAATGTAAGTAAAAAAAATTTTTCACACACCAAAAATTAACACAAAACTTTTGTTATCCAAGTTTGGGAAATTCAACTAGTGCAACCCTAATAGCTTGGAATTTTACAAGAAAGAGATTTGTTCCACACGTGTTTTAAAAATGGATATGCAAGCTTCAAGCATGTTAAAGATGCAAATGACCTATGGATCCAAAGCTTTTAAAGAGAATAACATACGCTCATTAAATTCTCTAGTGAACGTGCGGTGGGATATTTACCCGAGTCAAACAAGCCATTATTTTGCCCCGTTTGCAAAAAGCTGACCTAACAATCATAGATGATTGTAAAGTGATTTTTCATTCGTAACGGGCTATATTATTGTAAGAAATGACTTGCGGATTGGGAGTCAACACTCAATTAAAAATCCCCCGCCTCTCCCTTTTCCTGACGATTGTAAACCCTGAGAAGTAAAAACTGAAAAGAGCTCACAATCCTGAAAAATCACAGACACTCTTTGGTATTATATCTCTCCACATTTGTGCATTGTGCATCTCCAGTTTAGATGTACACTTTTTTATTAAATCAAAACATTGAGTTTTCGTTCTCCCTTCATGCCGTAAACAAAAAAAGGTAAATAGATCACAAAAAAATGTAAATTTTAGAGTTTATGTATGAAAAAAAATTAAAACATTAACAAATGTAAGTAATGAAAATTTATTCACACACCACAATTGAACACAAAATTTTTGTTATCCAAGTTTGGGAAATTCCACTAGTTCAACCCTAATAGCTTGAAATTTTACAAGAAAGAGAATTCTTCTAGACGTGTTTTAAAAATGGATATGCATGCTTGAAACACGTTAAAGATGCAAATGACCTATGGATCCAAAGCTTTTAATTAGAATAACAAACACTCATTAAATTCTGAAGTGAACGTGCGGTGGGATATTCACCCGAGTGAAAGAAGCCATTATTTTGCCCGTTTTCAAAAAGCTGACCTAAGAATCATAGATGATTGTAATGTGATTTATCATGAGTAACGGGCTATATTTTTGTAAGAAAAGACATACGGATCGGGAGTCAACAGTCAGTTAAAAATAGCACGCCTCCATGTTTTCCCGACGATTGCAAAACCTGAGATACAAAAACTAAAAAGATCTTACAATCCCTAAAAATTACAAACACTCTTTGGAGTTATCTCTCCCTACAATTGTGCATTGTGCATCTCCATTTTAGATGTACACTTTTTTCTTAAATCAAAACTTTGAGTTTTCGCTCTCCCTTCATCCTGTAAACCAAAAAAGGCAAATAGATCACAACAAAATGAAAATTTTCGAGTTTATGTGTGAAAAAAATTAAAACAATAACAAATGTAAGTACAGAAAATTTACTCACACACCACAAATGAACACAAAAGTTTTGTTTTCCAAGTTTGAGAAATTCCACTAGTTCAACCCTAATTGCATGGAATTTTACAAGAAAGAGATTTCTTCTACACGTGTTTTAAAAATGGATATGCATGCTTGAAACATGTTAAAGATGCAAATGACCTATGGATCCAAAGCTTTTAAAGAGAATAACAAAAGCTCATTAAATTCTCAATGAACGTGCGGTGGGATATTTACCAGAATCGAACTAGCCATTATTTTGCCCGTTCACAAAAAGCTTACCTAACAATCATAGATGATTGTAAAGTTATTTATCATCCGTAACGGGCTATATTTTTGTAAGAAATGACTTACGGATTGGGAGTCAACACTCAGTTAAAAACACCCCGCCTTCCCCTTTTCCCGACGATTGCAAAACCTGAGATATAAAAACTAAAAAGAGAGCTTAAATTCCCTAAAAATTGCAGACACTCATTGTAAGTATCTCTCTCTACATTTGTGCACTGTGCGTCTCCATTTTAGATGTACACTTTTTTCTTAAATCAAAACTCCATCCCGTAAACATAAAAAGGCAAATAGATCACAGCAAAATGAAAATTTTTGAGTTTATGTATGGAAAAAAATTTAAAACAATAACAAATGTAAGTAAAAAAAATTTTTCACACACCCAAAAATTAACACAAAACTTTTGTTATCCAAGTTTGGGAAATTCAACTAGTGCAACCCTAATAGCTTGGAATTTTACAAGAAAGAGATTTGTTCCACACGTGTTTTAAAAATGGATATGCAAGCTTCAAGCATGTTAAAGATGCAAATGACCTATGGATCCAAAGCTTTTAAAGAGAATAACATACGCTCATTAAATTCTCTAGTGAACGTGCGGTGGGATATTTACCCGAGTCAAACAAGCCATTATTTTGCCCGTTTGCAAAAAGCTGACCTAACAATCATAGATGATTGTAAAGTGATTTTTCATTCGTAACGGGCTATATTATTGTAAGAAATGACTTGCGGATTGGGAGTCAACACTCAATTAAAAATCCCCCGCCTCTCCCTTTTCCTGACGATTGTAAACCCTGAGAAGTAAAAACTGAAAAGAGCTCACAATCCTGAAAAATCACAGGACACTCTTTGGTATTATATCTCTCCACATTTGTGCATTGTGCATCTCCAGTTTAGATGTACACTTTTTTATTAAATCAAAACATTGAGTTTTCGTTCTCCCCTTCATGCCGTAAACAAAAAAAGGTAAATAGATCACAAAAAAATGTAAATTTTAGAGTTTATGTATGAAAAAAAAATTAAAACATTAACAAATGTAAGTAATGAAAATTTATTCACACACCACAATTGAACACAAAATTTTTGTTATCCAAGTTTGGGAAATTCCACTAGTTCAACCCTAATAGCTTGAAATTTTACAAGAAAGAGAATTCTTCTAGACGTGTTTTTAAAAATGGATATGCATGCTTGAAACACGTTAAAGATGCAAATGACCTATGGATCCAAAGCTTTTAATTAGAATAACAAAACACTCATTAAATTCTGAAGTGAACGTGCGGTGGGATATTCACCCGAGTGAAAGAAGCCATTATTTTGCCCGTTTTCAAAAAGCTGACCTAAGAATCATAGATGATTGTAATGTGATTTATCATGAGTAACGGGCTATATTTTTGTAAGAAAAGACATACGGATCGGGAGTCAACAGTCAGTTAAAAATAGCACGCCTCCATGTTTTCCCGACGATTGCAAAACCTGAGATACAAAAACTAAAAAGATCTTACAATCCCTAAAAATTACAAACACTCTTTGGAGTTATCTCTCCCTACAATTGTGCATTGTGCATCTCCATTTTAGATGTACACTTTTTTCTTAAATCAAAACTTTGAGTTTTCGCTCTCCCTTCATCCTGTAAACCAAAAAAGGCAAATAGATCACAACAAAATGAAAATTTTTCGAGTTTTATGTGTGAAAAAAAATTAAAACAATAACAAATGTAAGTACAGAAAATTTACTCACACACCACAAATGAACACAAAAGTTTTGTTTTCCAAGTTTGAGAAATTCCACTAGTTCAACCCTAATTGCATGGAATTTTACAAGAAAGAGATTTCTTCTACACGTGTTTTAAAAAATGGATATGCATGCTTGAAACATGTTAAAGATGCAAATGACCTATGGATCCAAAGCTTTTAAAGAGAATAACAAAAGCTCATTAAATTCTCAATGAACGTGCGGTGGGATATTTACCAGAATCGAACTAGCCATTATTTTGCCCGTTCACAAAAAGCTTACCTAACAATCATAGATGATTGTAAAGTTATTTATCATCCGTAACGGGCTATATTTTTGTAAGAAATGACTTACGTTACGGATTGGGAGTCAACACTCAGTTAAAAACACCCCGCCTTCCCCTTTTCCCGACGATTGCAAAACCTGAGATATAAAAACTAAAAAGAGAGCTTAAATTCCCTAAAAATTGCAGACACTCATTGTAAGTATCTCTCTCTACATTTGTGCACTGTGCGTCTCCATTTTAGATGTACACTTTTTTCTTAAATCAAAACTTTGAGTTTTCACTCTCCCTCCATCCCGTAAACATAAAAAGGCAAATAGATCACAGCAAAATGAAAATTTTTGAGTTTATGTATGGAAAAAATTTAAAACAATAACAAATGTAAGTAAAAAAAATTTTTCACACACCAAAAATTAACACAAAACTTTTGTTATCCAAGTTTGGGAAATTCAACTAGTGCAACCCTAATAGCTTGGAATTTTACAAGAAAGAGATTTGTTCCACACGTGTTTTAAAAATGGATATGCAAGCTTCAAGCATGTTAAAGATGCAAATGACCTATGGATCCAAAGCTTTTAAAGAGAATAACATACGCTCATTAAATTCTCTAGTGAACGTGCGGTGGGATATTTACCCGAGTCAAACAAGCCATTATTTTGCCCGTTTGCAAAAAGCTGACCTAACAATCATAGATGATTGTAAAGTGATTTTTCATTCGTAACGGGCTATATTATTGTAAGAAATGACTTGCGGATTGGGAGTCAACACTCAATTAAAAATCCCCCGCCTCTCCCTTTTCCTGACGATTGTAAACCCTGAGAAGTAAAAACTGAAAAGAGCTCACAATCCTGAAAAATCACAGACACTCTTTGGTATTATATCTCTCCACATTTGTGCATTGTGCATCTCCAGTTTAGATGTACACTTTTTTATTAAATCAAAACATTGAGTTTTCGTTCTCCCTTCATGCCGTAAACAAAAAAAGGTAAATAGATCACAAAAAAATGTAAATTTTAGAGTTTATGTATGAAAAAAAATTAAAACATTAACAAATGTAAGTAATGAAAATTTATTCACACACCACAATTGAACACAAAATTTTTGTTATCCAAGTTTGGGAAATTCCACTAGTTCAACCCTAATAGCTTGAAATTTTACAAGAAAGAGAATTCTTCTAGACGTGTTTTAAAAATGGATATGCAATGCTTGAAACACGTTAAAGATGCAAATGACCTATGGATCCAAAGCTTTTAATTAGAATAACAAACACTCATTAAATTCTGAAGTGAACGTGCGGTGGGATATTCACCCGAGTGAAAGAAGCCATTATTTTGCCCGTTTTCAAAAAGCTGACCTAAGAATCATAGATGATTGTAATGTGATTTATCATGAGTAACGGGCTATATTTTTGTAAGAAAAGACATACGGATCGGGAGTCAACAGTCAGTTAAAAATAGCACGCCTCCATGTTTTCCCGACGATTGCAAAACCTGAGATACAAAAACTAAAAAGATCTTACAATCCCTAAAAATTACAAACACTCTTTGGAGTTATCTCTCCCTACAATTGTGCATTGTGCATCTCCATTTTAGATGTACACTTTTTTCTTAAATCAAAACTTTGAGTTTTCGCTCTCCCTTCATCCTGTAAACCAAAAAAGGCAAATAGATCACAACAAAATGAAAATTTTCGAGTTTATGTGTGAAAAAAATTAAAACAATAACAAATGTAAGTACAGAAAATTTACTCACACACCACAAATGAACACAAAAGTTTTGTTTTCCAAGTTTGAGAAATTCCACTAGTTCAACCCTAATTGCATGGAATTTTACAAGAAAGAGATTTCTTCTACACGTGTTTTAAAAATGGATATGCATGCTTGAAACATGTTAAAGATGCAAATGACCTATGGATCCAAAGCTTTTAAAGAGAATAACAAAAGCTCATTAAATTCTCAATGAACGTGCGGTGGGATATTTACCAGAATCGAACTAGCCATTATTTTGCCCGTTCACAAAAAGCTTACCTAACAATCATAGATGATTGTAAAGTTATTTATCATCCGTAACGGGCTATATTTTTGTAAGAAATGACTTACGGATTGGGAGTCAACACTCAGTTAAAAACACCCCGCCTTCCCCTTTTCCCGACGATTGCAAAACCTGAGATATAAAAACTAAAAAGAGAGCTTAAATTCCCTAAAAATTGCAGACACTCATTGTAAGTATCTCTCTCTACATTTGTGCACTGTGCGTCTCCATTTTAGATGTACACTTTTTTCTTAAATCAAAACTTTGAGTTTTCACTCTCCCTCCATCCCGTAAACATAAAAAGGCAAATAGATCACAGCAAAATGAAAATTTTTGAGTTTATGTATGGAAAAAATTTAAAACAATAACAAATGTAAGTAAAAAAAATTTTTCACACACCAAAAATTAACACAAAACTTTTGTTATCCAAGTTTGGGAAATTCAACTAGTGCAACCCTAATAGCTTGGAATTTTACAAGAAAGAGATTTGTTCCACACGTGTTTTAAAAATGGATATGCAAGCTTCAAGCATGTTAAAGATGCAAATGACCTATGGATCCAAAGCTTTTAAAGAGAATAACATACGCTCATTAAATTCTCTAGTGAACGTGCGGTGGGATATTTACCCGAGTCAAACAAGCCATTATTTTGCCCGTTTGCAAAAAGCTGACCTAACAATCATAGATGATTGTAAAGTGATTTTTCATTCGTAACGGGCTATATTATTGTAAGAAATGACTTGCGGATTGGGAGTCAACACTCAATTAAAAATCCCCCGCCTCTCCCTTTTCCTGACGATTGTAAACCCTGAGAAGTAAAAACTGAAAAGAGCTCACAATCCTGAAAAATCACAGACACTCTTTGGTATTATATCTCTCCACATTTGTGCATTGTGCATCTCCAGTTTAGATGTACACTTTTTTATTAAATCAAAACATTGAGTTTTCGTTCTCCCTTCATGCCGTAAACAAAAAAAGGTAAATAGATCACAAAAAAATGTAAATTTTAGAGTTTATGTATGAAAAAAAATTAAAACATTAACAAATGTAAGTAATGAAAATTTATTCACACACCACAATTGAACACAAAATTTTTGTTATCCAAGTTTGGGAAATTCCACTAGTTCAACCCTAATAGCTTGAAATTTTACAAGAAAGAGAATTCTTCTAGACGTGTTTTAAAAATGGATATGCATGCTTGAAACACGTTAAAGATGCAAATGACCTATGGATCCAAAGCTTTTAATTAGAATAACAAACACTCATTAAATTCTGAAGTGAACGTGCGGTGGGATATTCACCCGAGTGAAAGAAGCCATTATTTTGCCCGTTTTCAAAAAGCTGACCTAAGAATCATAGATGATTGTAATGTGATTTATCATGAGTAACGGGCTATATTTTTGTAAGAAAAGACATACGGATCGGGAGTCAACAGTCAGTTAAAAATAGCACGCCTCCATGTTTTCCCGACGATTGCAAAACCTGAGATACAAAAACTAAAAAGATCTTACAATCCCTAAAAATTACAAACACTCTTTGGAGTTATCTCTCCCTACAATTGTGCATTGTGCATCTCCATTTTAGATGTACACTTTTTTCTTAAATCAAAACTTTGAGTTTTCGCTCTCCCTTCATCCTGTAAACCAAAAAAGGCAAATAGATCACAACAAAATGAAAATTTTCGAGTTTATGTGTGAAAAAAATTAAAACAATAACAAATGTAAGTACAGAAAATTTACTCACACACCACAAATGAACACAAAAGTTTTGTTTTCCAAGTTTGAGAAATTCCACTAGTTCAACCCTAATTGCATGGAATTTTACAAGAAAGAGATTTCTTCTACACGTGTTTTAAAAATGGATATGCATGCTTGAAACATGTTAAAGATGCAAATGACCTATGGATCCAAAGCTTTTAAAGAGAATAACAAAAGCTCATTAAATTCTCAATGAACGTGCGGTGGGATATTTACCAGAATCGAACTAGCCATTATTTTGCCCGTTCACAAAAAGCTTACCTAACAATCATAGATGATTGTAAAGTTATTTATCATCCGTAACGGGCTATATTTTTGTAAGAAATGACTTACGGATTGGGAGTCAACACTCAGTTAAAAACACCCCGCCTTCCCCTTTTCCCGACGATTGCAAAACCTGAGATATAAAAACTAAAAAGAGAGCTTAAATTCCCTAAAAATTGCAGACACTCATTGTAAGTATCTCTCTCTACATTTGTGCACTGTGCGTCTCCATTTTAGATGTACACTTTTTTCTTAAATCAAAACTTTGAGTTTTCACTCTCCCTCCATCCCGTAAACATAAAAAGGCAAATAGATCACAGCAAAATGAAAATTTTTGAGTTTATGTATGGAAAAAATTTAAAACAATAACAAATGTAAGTAAAAAAAATTTTTCACACACCAAAAATTAACACAAAACTTTTGTTATCCAAGTTTGGGAAATTCAACTAGTGCAACCCTAATAGCTTGGAATTTTACAAGAAAGAGATTTGTTCCACACGTGTTTTAAAAATGGATATGCAAGCTTCAAGCATGTTAAAGATGCAAATGACCTATGGATCCAAAGCTTTTAAAGAGAATAACATACGCTCATTAAATTCTCTAGTGAACGTGCGGTGGGATATTTACCCGAGTCAAACAAGCCATTATTTTGCCCGTTTGCAAAAAGCTGACCTAACAATCATAGATGATTGTAAAGTGATTTTTCATTCGTAACGGGCTATATTATTGTAAGAAATGACTTGCGGATTGGGAGTCAACACTCAATTAAAAATCCCCCGCCTCTCCCTTTTCCTGACGATTGTAAACCCTGAGAAGTAAAAACTGAAAAGAGCTCACAATCCTGAAAAATCACAGACACTCTTTGGTATTATATCTCTCCACATTTGTGCATTGTGCATCTCCAGTTTAGATGTACACTTTTTTATTAAATCAAAACATTGAGTTTTCGTTCTCCCTTCATGCCGTAAACAAAAAAAGGTAAATAGATCACAAAAAAATGTAAATTTTAGAGTTTATGTATGAAAAAAAATTAAAACATTAACAAATGTAAGTAATGAAAATTTATTCACACACCACAATTGAACACAAAATTTTTGTTATCCAAGTTTGGGAAATTCCACTAGTTCAACCCTAATAGCTTGAAATTTTACAAGAAAGAGAATTCTTCTAGACGTGTTTTAAAAATGGATATGCATGCTTGAAACACGTTAAAGATGCAAATGACCTATGGATCCAAAGCTTTTAATTAGAATAACAAACACTCATTAAATTCTGAAGTGAACGTGCGGTGGGATATTCACCCGAGTGAAAGAAGCCATTATTTTGCCCGTTTTCAAAAAGCTGACCTAAGAATCATAGATGATTGTAATGTGATTTATCATGAGTAACGGGCTATATTTTTGTAAGAAAAGACATACGGATCGGGAGTCAACAGTCAGTTAAAAATAGCACGCCTCCATGTTTTCCCGACGATTGCAAAACCTGAGATACAAAAACTAAAAAGATCTTACAATCCCTAAAAATTACAAACACTCTTTGGAGTTATCTCTCCCTACAATTGTGCATTGTGCATCTCCATTTTAGATGTACACTTTTTTCTTAAATCAAAACTTTGAGTTTTCGCTCTCCCTTCATCCTGTAAACCAAAAAAGGCAAATAGATCACAACAAAATGAAAATTTTCGAGTTTATGTGTGAAAAAAATTAAAACAATAACAAATGTAAGTACAGAAAATTTACTCACACACCACAAATGAACACAAAAGTTTTGTTTTCCAAGTTTGAGAAATTCCACTAGTTCAACCCTAATTGCATGGAATTTTACAAGAAAGAGATTTCTTCTACACGTGTTTTAAAAATGGATATGCATGCTTGAAACATGTTAAAGATGCAAATGACCTATGGATCCAAAGCTTTTAAAGAGAATAACAAAAGCTCATTAAATTCTCAATGAACGTGCGGTGGGATATTTACCAGAATCGAACTAGCCATTATTTTGCCCGTTCACAAAAAGCTTACCTAACAATCATAGATGATTGTAAAGTTATTTATCATCCGTAACGGGCTATATTTTTGTAAGAAATGACTTACGGATTGGGAGTCAACACTCAGTTAAAAACACCCCGCCTTCCCCTTTTCCCGACGATTGCAAAACCTGAGATATAAAAACTAAAAAGAGAGCTTAAATTCCCTAAAAATTGCAGACACTCATTGTAAGTATCTCTCTCTACATTTGTGCACTGTGCGTCTCCATTTTAGATGTACACTTTTTTCTTAAATCAAAACTTTGAGTTTTCACTCTCCCTCCATCCCGTAAACATAAAAAGGCAAATAGATCACAGCAAAATGAAAATTTTTGAGTTTATGTATGGAAAAAATTTAAAACAATAACAAATGTAAGTAAAAAAAATTTTTCACACACCAAAAATTAACACAAAACTTTTGTTATCCAAGTTTGGGAAATTCAACTAGTGCAACCCTAATAGCTTGGAATTTTACAAGAAAGAGATTTGTTCCACACGTGTTTTAAAAATGGATATGCAAGCTTCAAGCATGTTAAAGATGCAAATGACCTATGGATCCAAAGCTTTTAAAGAGAATAACATACGCTCATTAAATTCTCTAGTGAACGTGCGGTGGGATATTTACCCGAGTCAAACAAGCCATTATTTTGCCCGTTTGCAAAAAGCTGACCTAACAATCATAGATGATTGTAAAGTGATTTTTCATTCGTAACGGGCTATATTATTGTAAGAAATGACTTGCGGATTGGGAGTCAACACTCAATTAAAAATCCCCCGCCTCTCCCTTTTCCTGACGATTGTAAACCCTGAGAAGTAAAAACTGAAAAGAGCTCACAATCCTGAAAAATCACAGACACTCTTTGGTATTATATCTCTCCACATTTGTGCATTGTGCATCTCCAGTTTAGATGTACACTTTTTTATTAAATCAAAACATTGAGTTTTCGTTCTCCCTTCATGCCGTAAACAAAAAAAGGTAAATAGATCACAAAAAAATGTAAATTTTAGAGTTTATGTATGAAAAAAAATTAAAACATTAACAAATGTAAGTAATGAAAATTTATTCACACACCACAATTGAACACAAAATTTTTGTTATCCAAGTTTGGGAAATTCCACTAGTTCAACCCTAATAGCTTGAAATTTTACAAGAAAGAGAATTCTTCTAGACGTGTTTTAAAAATGGATATGCATGCTTGAAACACGTTAAAGATGCAAATGACCTATGGATCCAAAGCTTTTAATTAGAATAACAAACACTCATTAAATTCTGAAGTGAACGTGCGGTGGGATATTCACCCGAGTGAAAGAAGCCATTATTTTGCCCGTTTTCAAAAAGCTGACCTAAGAATCATAGATGATTGTAATGTGATTTATCATGAGTAACGGGCTATATTTTTGTAAGAAAAGACATACGGATCGGGAGTCAACAGTCAGTTAAAAATAGCACGCCTCCATGTTTTCCCGACGATTGCAAAACCTGAGATACAAAAACTAAAAAGATCTTACAATCCCTAAAAATTACAAACACTCTTTGGAGTTATCTCTCCCTACAATTGTGCATTGTGCATCTCCATTTTAGATGTACACTTTTTTCTTAAATCAAAACTTTGAGTTTTCGCTCTCCCTTCATCCTGTAAACCAAAAAAGGCAAATAGATCACAACAAAATGAAAATTTTCGAGTTTATGTGTGAAAAAAATTAAAACAATAACAAATGTAAGTACAGAAAATTTACTCACACACCACAAATGAACACAAAAGTTTTGTTTTCCAAGTTTGAGAAATTCCACTAGTTCAACCCTAATTGCATGGAATTTTACAAGAAAGAGATTTCTTCTACACGTGTTTTAAAAATGGATATGCATGCTTGAAACATGTTAAAGATGCAAATGACCTATGGATCCAAAGCTTTTAAAGAGAATAACAAAAGCTCATTAAATTCTCAATGAACGTGCGGTGGGATATTTACCAGAATCGAACTAGCCATTATTTTGCCCGTTCACAAAAAGCTTACCTAACAATCATAGATGATTGTAAAGTTATTTATCATCCGTAACGGGCTATATTTTTGTAAGAAATGACTTACGGATTGGGAGTCAACACTCAGTTAAAAACACCCCGCCTTCCCCTTTTCCCGACGATTGCAAAACCTGAGATATAAAAACTAAAAAGAGAGCTTAAATTCCCTAAAAATTGCAGACACTCATTGTAAGTATCTCTCTCTACATTTGTGCACTGTGCGTCTCCATTTTAGATGTACACTTTTTTCTTAAATCAAAACTTTGAGTTTTCACTCTCCCTCCATCCCGTAAACATAAAAAGGCAAATAGATCACAGCAAAATGAAAATTTTTGAGTTTATGTATGGAAAAAATTTAAAACAATAACAAATGTAAGTAAAAAAATTTTTTCACACACCAAAAATTAACACAAAACTTTTGTTATCCAAGTTTGGGAAATTCAACTAGTGCAACCCTAATAGCTTGGAATTTTACAAGAAAGAGATTTGTTCCACACGTGTTTTAAAAATGGATATGCAAGCTTCAAGCATGTTAAAGATGCAAATGACCTATGGATCCAAAGCTTTTAAAGAGAATAACATACGCTCATTAAATTCTCTAGTGAACGTGCGGTGGGATATTTACCCGAGTCAAACAAGCCATTATTTTGCCCGTTTGCAAAAAGCTGACCTAACAATCATAGATGATTGTAAAGTGATTTTTCATTCGTAACGGGCTATATTATTGTAAGAAATGACTTGCGGATTGGGAGTCAACACTCAATTAAAAATCCCCCGCCTCTCCCTTTTCCTGACGATTGTAAACCCTGAGAAGTAAAAACTGAAAAGAGCTCACAATCCTGAAAAATCACAGACACTCTTTGGTATTATATCTCTCCACATTTGTGCATTGTGCATCTCCAGTTTAGATGTACACTTTTTTATTAAATCAAAACATTGAGTTTTCGTTCTCCCTTCATGCCGTAAACAAAAAAAGGTAAATAGATCACAAAAAAATGTAAATTTTAGAGTTTATGTATGAAAAAAAATTAAAACATTAACAAATGTAAGTAATGAAAATTTATTCACACACCACAATTGAACACAAAATTTTTGTTATCCAAGTTTGGGAAATTCCACTAGTTCAACCCTAATAGCTTGAAATTTTACAAGAAAGAGAATTCTTCTAGACGTGTTTTAAAAATGGATATGCATGCTTGAAACACGTTAAAGATGCAAATGACCTATGGATCCAAAGCTTTTAATTAGAATAACAAACACTCATTAAATTCTGAAGTGAACGTGCGGTGGGATATTCACCCGAGTGAAAGAAGCCATTATTTTGCCCGTTTTCAAAAAGCTGACCTAAGAATCATAGATGATTGTAATGTGATTTATCATGAGTAACGGGCTATATTTTTGTAAGAAAAGACATACGGATCGGGAGTCAACAGTCAGTTAAAAATAGCACGCCTCCATGTTTTCCCGACGATTGCAAAACCTGAGATACAAAAACTAAAAAGATCTTACAATCCCTAAAAATTACAAACACTCTTTGGAGTTATCTCTCCCTACAATTGTGCATTGTGCATCTCCATTTTAGATGTACACTTTTTTCTTAAATCAAAACTTTGAGTTTTCGCTCTCCCTTCATCCTGTAAACCAAAAAAGGCAAATAGATCACAACAAAATGAAAATTTTCGAGTTTATGTGTGAAAAAAATTAAAACAATAACAAATGTAAGTACAGAAAATTTACTCACACACCACAAATGAACACAAAAGTTTTGTTTTCCAAGTTTGAGAAATTCCACTAGTTCAACCCTAATTGCATGGAATTTTACAAGAAAGAGATTTCTTCTACACGTGTTTTAAAAATGGATATGCATGCTTGAAACATGTTAAAGATGCAAATGACCTATGGATCCAAAGCTTTTAAAGAGAATAACAAAAGCTCATTAAATTCTCAATGAACGTGCGGTGGGATATTTACCAGAATCGAACTAGCCATTATTTTGCCCGTTCACAAAAAGCTTACCTAACAATCATAGATGATTGTAAAGTTATTTATCATCCGTAACGGGCTATATTTTTGTAAGAAATGACTTACGGATTGGGAGTCAACACTCAGTTAAAAACACCCCGCCTTCCCCTTTTCCCGACGATTGCAAAACCTGAGATATAAAAACTAAAAAGAGAGCTTAAATTCCCTAAAAATTGCAGACACTCATTGTAAGTATCTCTCTCTACATTTGTGCACTGTGCGTCTCCATTTTAGATGTACACTTTTTTCTTAAATCAAAACTTTGAGTTTTCACTCTCCCTCCATCCCGTAAACATAAAAAGGCAAATAGATCACAGCAAAATGAAAATTTTTGAGTTTATGTATGGAAAAAATTTAAAACAATAACAAATGTAAGTAAAAAAATTTTTTCACACACCAAAAATTAACACAAAACTTTTGTTATCCAAGTTTGGGAAATTCAACTAGTGCAACCCTAATAGCTTGGAATTTTACAAGAAAGAGATTTGTTCCACACGTGTTTTAAAAATGGATATGCAAGCTTCAAGCATGTTAAAGATGCAAATGACCTATGGATCCAAAGCTTTTAAAGAGAATAACATACGCTCATTAAATTCTCTAGTGAACGTGCGGTGGGATATTTACCCGAGTCAAACAAGCCATTATTTTGCCCGTTTGCAAAAAGCTGACCTAACAATCATAGATGATTGTAAAGTGATTTTTCATTCGTAACGGGCTATATTATTGTAAGAAATGACTTGCGGATTGGGAGTCAACACTCAATTAAAAATCCCCCGCCTCTCCCTTTTCCTGACGATTGTAAACCCTGAGAAGTAAAAACTGAAAAGAGCTCACAATCCTGAAAAATCACAGACACTCTTTGGTATTATATCTCTCCACATTTGTGCATTGTGCATCTCCAGTTTAGATGTACACTTTTTTATTAAATCAAAACATTGAGTTTTCGTTCTCCCTTCATGCCGTAAACAAAAAAAGGTAAATAGATCACAAAAAAATGTAAATTTTAGAGTTTATGTATGAAAAAAAATTAAAACATTAACAAATGTAAGTAATGAAAATTTATTCACACACCACAATTGAACACAAAATTTTTGTTATCCAAGTTTGGGAAATTCCACTAGTTCAACCCTAATAGCTTGAAATTTTACAAGAAAGAGAATTCTTCTAGACGTGTTTTAAAAATGGATATGCATGCTTGAAACACGTTAAAGATGCAAATGACCTATGGATCCAAAGCTTTTAATTAGAATAACAAACACTCATTAAATTCTGAAGTGAACGTGCGGTGGGATATTCACCCGAGTGAAAGAAGCCATTATTTTGCCCGTTTTCAAAAAGCTGACCTAAGAATCATAGATGATTGTAATGTGATTTATCATGAGTAACGGGCTATATTTTTGTAAGAAAAGACATACGGATCGGGAGTCAACAGTCAGTTAAAAATAGCACGCCTCCATGTTTTCCCGACGATTGCAAAACCTGAGATACAAAAACTAAAAAGATCTTACAATCCCTAAAAATTACAAACACTCTTTGGAGTTATCTCTCCCTACAATTGTGCATTGTGCATCTCCATTTTAGATGTACACTTTTTTCTTAAATCAAAACTTTGAGTTTTCGCTCTCCCTTCATCCTGTAAACCAAAAAAGGCAAATAGATCACAACAAAATGAAAATTTTCTAGTTTATGTGTGAAAAAAATTAAAACAATAACAAATGTAAGTACAGAAAATTTACTCACACACCACAAATGAACACAAAAGTTTTGTTTTCCAAGTTTGAGAAATTCCACTAGTTCAACCCTAATTGCATGGAATTTTACAAGAAAGAGATTTCTTCTACACGTGTTTTAAAAATGGATATGCATGCTTGAAACATGTTAAAGATGCAAATGA
Source organism: Aristolochia californica (assembly GCF_029961685.1). Lineage (NCBI taxonomy): Eukaryota > Viridiplantae > Streptophyta > Magnoliopsida > Piperales > Aristolochiaceae > Aristolochia > Aristolochia californica. Next base: position 15,979 of record NW_027182261.1, read on the forward strand.
CCTATGGATCCAAAGCTTTTAAAGAGAATAACAAAAGCTCATTAAATTCTCAATGAACGTGCGGTGGGATATTTACCAGAATCGAACTAGCCATTATTTTGCCCGTTCACAAAAAGCTTACCTAACAATCATAGATGATTGTAAAGTTATTTATCATCCGTAACGGGCTATATTTTTGTAAGAAATGACTTACGGATTGGGAGTCAACACTCAGTTAAAAACACCCCGCCTTCCCCTTTTCCCGACGATTGCAAAACCTGAGATATAAAAACTAAAAAGAGAGCTTAAATTCCCTAAAAATTGCAGACACTCATTGTAAGTATCTCTCTCTACATTTGTGCACTGTGCGTCTCCATTTTAGATGTACACTTTTTTCTTAAATCAAAACTTTGAGTTTTCACTCTCCCTCCATCCCGTAAACATAAAAAGGCAAATAGATCACAGCAAAATGAAAATTTTTGAGTTTATGTATGGAAAAAATTTAAAACAATAACAAATGTAAGTAAAAAAATTTTTTCACACACCAAAAATTAACACAAAACTTTTGTTATCCAAGTTTGGGAAATTCAACTAGTGCAACCCTAATAGCTTGGAATTTTACAAGAAAGAGATTTGTTCCACACGTGTTTTAAAAATGGATATGCAAGCTTCAAGCATGTTAAAGATGCAAATGACCTATGGATCCAAAGCTTTTAAAGAGAATAACATACGCTCATTAAATTCTCTAGTGAACGTGCGGTGGGATATTTACCCGAGTCAAACAAGCCATTATTTTGCCCGTTTGCAAAAAGCTGACCTAACAATCATAGATGATTGTAAAGTGATTTTTCATTCGTAACGGGCTATATTATTGTAAGAAATGACTTGCGGATTGGGAGTCAACACTCAATTAAAAATCCCCCGCCTCTCCCTTTTCCTGACGATTGTAAACCCTGAGAAGTAAAAACTGAAAAGAGCTCACAATCCTGAAAAATCACAGACACTCTTTGGTATTATATCTCTCCACATTTGTGCATTGTGCATCTCCAGTTTAGATGTACACTTTTTTATTAAATCAAAACATTGAGTTTTCGTTCTCCCTTCATGCCGTAAACAAAAAAAGGTAAATAGATCACAAAAAAATGTAAATTTTAGAGTTTATGTATGAAAAAAAATTAAAACATTAACAAATGTAAGTAATGAAAATTTATTCACACACCACAATTGAACACAAAATTTTTGTTATCCAAGTTTGGGAAATTCCACTAGTTCAACCCTAATAGCTTGAAATTTTACAAGAAAGAGAATTCTTCTAGACGTGTTTTAAAAATGGATATGCATGCTTGAAACACGTTAAAGATGCAAATGACCTATGGATCCAAAGCTTTTAATTAGAATAACAAACACTCATTAAATTCTGAAGTGAACGTGCGGTGGGATATTCACCCGAGTGAAAGAAGCCATTATTTTGCCCGTTTTCAAAAAGCTGACCTAAGAATCATAGATGATTGTAATGTGATTTATCATGAGTAACGGGCTATATTTTTGTAAGAAAAGACATACGGATCGGGAGTCAACAGTCAGTTAAAAATAGCACGCCTCCATGTTTTCCCGACGATTGCAAAACCTGAGATACAAAAACTAAAAAGATCTTACAATCCCTAAAAATTACAAACACTCTTTGGAGTTATCTCTCCCTACAATTGTGCATTGTGCATCTCCATTTTAGATGTACACTTTTTTCTTAAATCAAAACTTTGAGTTTTCGCTCTCCCTTCATCCTGTAAACCAAAAAAGGCAAATAGATCACAACAAAATGAAAATTTTCTAGTTTATGTGTGAAAAAAATTAAAACAATAACAAATGTAAGTACAGAAAATTTACTCACACACCACAAATGAACACAAAAGTTTTGTTTTCCAAGTTTGAGAAATTCCACTAGTTCAACCCTAATTGCATGGAATTTTACAAGAAAGAGATTTCTTCTACACGTGTTTTAAAAATGGATATGCATGCTTGAAACATGTTAAAGATGCAAATGACCTATGGATCCAAAGCTTTTAAAGAGAATAACAAAAGCTCATTAAATTCTCAATGAACGTGCGGTGGGATATTTACCAGAATCGAACTAGCCATTATTTTGCCCGTTCACAAAAAGCTTACCTAACAATCATAGATGATTGTAAAGTTATTTATCATCCGTAACGGGCTATATTTTTGTAAGAAATGACTTACGGATTGGGAGTCAACACTCAGTTAAAAACACCCCGCCTTCCCCTTTTCCCGACGATTGCAAAACCTGAGATATAAAAACTAAAAAGAGAGCTTAAATTCCCTAAAAATTGCAGACACTCATTGTAAGTATCTCTCTCTACATTTGTGCACTGTGCGTCTCCATTTTAGATGTACACTTTTTTCTTAAATCAAAACTTTGAGTTTTCACTCTCCCTCCATCCCGTAAACATAAAAAGGCAAATAGATCACAGCAAAATGAAAATTTTTGAGTTTATGTATGGAAAAAATTTAAAACAATAACAAATGTAAGTAAAAAAATTTTTTCACACACCAAAAATTAACACAAAACTTTTGTTATCCAAGTTTGGGAAATTCAACTAGTGCAACCCTAATAGCTTGGAATTTTACAAGAAAGAGATTTGTTCCACACGTGTTTTAAAAATGGATATGCAAGCTTCAAGCATGTTAAAGATGCAAATGACCTATGGATCCAAAGCTTTTAAAGAGAATAACATACGCTCATTAAATTCTCTAGTGAACGTGCGGTGGGATATTTACCCGAGTCAAACAAGCCATTATTTTGCCCGTTTGCAAAAAGCTGACCTAACAATCATAGATGATTGTAAAGTGATTTTTCATTCGTAACGGGCTATATTATTGTAAGAAATGACTTGCGGATTGGGAGTCAACACTCAATTAAAAATCCCCCGCCTCTCCCTTTTCCTGACGATTGTAAACCCTGAGAAGTAAAAACTGAAAAGAGCTCACAATCCTGAAAAATCACAGACACTCTTTGGTATTATATCTCTCCACATTTGTGCATTGTGCATCTCCAGTTTAGATGTACACTTTTTTATTAAATCAAAACATTGAGTTTTCGTTCTCCCTTCATGCCGTAAACAAAAAAAGGTAAATAGATCACAAAAAAATGTAAATTTTAGAGTTTATGTATGAAAAAAAATTAAAACATTAACAAATGTAAGTAATGAAAATTTATTCACACACCACAATTGAACACAAAATTTTTGTTATCCAAGTTTGGGAAATTCCACTAGTTCAACCCTAATAGCTTGAAATTTTACAAGAAAGAGAATTCTTCTAGACGTGTTTTAAAAATGGATATGCATGCTTGAAACACGTTAAAGATGCAAATGACCTATGGATCCAAAGCTTTTAATTAGAATAACAAACACTCATTAAATTCTGAAGTGAACGTGCGGTGGGATATTCACCCGAGTGAAAGAAGCCATTATTTTGCCCGTTTTCAAAAAGCTGACCTAAGAATCATAGATGATTGTAATGTGATTTATCATGAGTAACGGGCTATATTTTTGTAAGAAAAGACATACGGATCGGGAGTCAACAGTCAGTTAAAAATAGCACGCCTCCATGTTTTCCCGACGATTGCAAAACCTGAGATACAAAAACTAAAAAGATCTTACAATCCCTAAAAATTACAAACACTCTTTGGAGTTATCTCTCCCTACAATTGTGCATTGTGCATCTCCATTTTAGATGTACACTTTTTTCTTAAATCAAAACTTTGAGTTTTCGCTCTCCCTTCATCCTGTAAACCAAAAAAGGCAAATAGATCACAACAAAATGAAAATTTTCGAGTTTATGTGTGAAAAAAATTAAAACAATAACAAATGTAAGTACAGAAAATTTACTCACACACCACAAATGAACACAAAAGTTTTGTTTTCCAAGTTTGAGAAATTCCACTAGTTCAACCCTAATTGCATGGAATTTTACAAGAAAGAGATTTCTTCTACACGTGTTTTAAAAATGGATATGCATGCTTGAAACATGTTAAAGATGCAAATGACCTATGGATCCAAAGCTTTTAAAGAGAATAACAAAAGCTCATTAAATTCTCAATGAACGTGCGGTGGGATATTTACCAGAATCGAACTAGCCATTATTTTGCCCGTTCACAAAAAGCTTACCTAACAATCATAGATGATTGTAAAGTTATTTATCATCCGTAACGGGCTATATTTTTGTAAGAAATGACTTACGGATTGGGAGTCAACACTCAGTTAAAAACACCCCGCCTTCCCCTTTTCCCGACGATTGCAAAACCTGAGATATAAAAACTAAAAAGAGAGCTTAAATTCCCTAAAAATTGCAGACACTCATTGTAAGTATCTCTCTCTACATTTGTGCACTGTGCGTCTCCATTTTAGATGTACACTTTTTTCTTAAATCAAAACTTTGAGTTTTCACTCTCCCTCCATCCCGTAAACATAAAAAGGCAAATAGATCACAGCAAAATGAAAATTTTTGAGTTTATGTATGGAAAAAATTTAAAACAATAACAAATGTAAGTAAAAAAATTTTTTCACACACCAAAAATTAACACAAAACTTTTGTTATCCAAGTTTGGGAAATTCAACTAGTGCAACCCTAATAGCTTGGAATTTTACAAGAAAGAGATTTGTTCCACACGTGTTTTAAAAATGGATATGCAAGCTTCAAGCATGTTAAAGATGCAAATGACCTATGGATCCAAAGCTTTTAAAGAGAATAACATACGCTCATTAAATTCTCTAGTGAACGTGCGGTGGGATATTTACCCGAGTCAAACAAGCCATTATTTTGCCCGTTTGCAAAAAGCTGACCTAACAATCATAGATGATTGTAAAGTGATTTTTCATTCGTAACGGGCTATATTATTGTAAGAAATGACTTGCGGATTGGGAGTCAACACTCAATTAAAAATCCCCCGCCTCTCCCTTTTCCTGACGATTGTAAACCCTGAGAAGTAAAAACTGAAAAGAGCTCACAATCCTGAAAAATCACAGACACTCTTTGGTATTATATCTCTCCACATTTGTGCATTGTGCATCTCCAGTTTAGATGTACACTTTTTTATTAAATCAAAACATTGAGTTTTCGTTCTCCCTTCATGCCGTAAACAAAAAAAGGTAAATAGATCACAAAAAAATGTAAATTTTAGAGTTTATGTATGAAAAAAAATTAAAACATTAACAAATGTAAGTAATGAAAATTTATTCACACACCACAATTGAACACAAAATTTTTGTTATCCAAGTTTGGGAAATTCCACTAGTTCAACCCTAATAGCTTGAAATTTTACAAGAAAGAGAATTCTTCTAGACGTGTTTTAAAAATGGATATGCATGCTTGAAACACGTTAAAGATGCAAATGACCTATGGATCCAAAGCTTTTAATTAGAATAACAAACACTCATTAAATTCTGAAGTGAACGTGCGGTGGGATATTCACCCGAGTGAAAGAAGCCATTATTTTGCCCGTTTTCAAAAAGCTGACCTAAGAATCATAGATGATTGTAATGTGATTTATCATGAGTAACGGGCTATATTTTTGTAAGAAAAGACATACGGATCGGGAGTCAACAGTCAGTTAAAAATAGCACGCCTCCATGTTTTCCCGACGATTGCAAAACCTGAGATACAAAAACTAAAAAGATCTTACAATCCCTAAAAATTACAAACACTCTTTGGAGTTATCTCTCCCTACAATTGTGCATTGTGCATCTCCATTTTAGATGTACACTTTTTTCTTAAATCAAAACTTTGAGTTTTCGCTCTCCCTTCATCCTGTAAACCAAAAAAGGCAAATAGATCACAACAAAATGAAAATTTTCGAGTTTATGTGTGAAAAAAATTAAAACAATAACAAATGTAAGTACAGAAAATTTACTCACACACCACAAATGAACACAAAAGTTTTGTTTTCCAAGTTTGAGAAATTCCACTAGTTCAACCCTAATTGCATGGAATTTTACAAGAAAGAGATTTCTTCTACACGTGTTTTAAAAATGGATATGCATGCTTGAAACATGTTAAAGATGCAAATGACCTATGGATCCAAAGCTTTTAAAGAGAATAACAAAAGCTCATTAAATTCTCAATGAACGTGCGGTGGGATATTTACCAGAATCGAACTAGCCATTATTTTGCCCGTTCACAAAAAGCTTACCTAACAATCATAGATGATTGTAAAGTTATTTATCATCCGTAACGGGCTATATTTTTGTAAGAAATGACTTACGGATTGGGAGTCAACACTCAGTTAAAAACACCCCGCCTTCCCCTTTTCCCGACGATTGCAAAACCTGAGATATAAAAACTAAAAAGAGAGCTTAAATTCCCTAAAAATTGCAGACACTCATTGTAAGTATCTCTCTCTACATTTGTGCACTGTGCGTCTCCATTTTAGATGTACACTTTTTTCTTAAATCAAAACTTTGAGTTTTCACTCTCCCTCCATCCCGTAAACATAAAAAGGCAAATAGATCACAGCAAAATGAAAATTTTTGAGTTTATGTATGGAAAAAATTTAAAACAATAACAAATGTAAGTAAAAAAATTTTTTCACGCACCAAAAATTAACACAAAACTTTTGTTATCCAAGTTTGGGAAATTCAACTAGTGCAACCCTAATAGCTTGGAATTTTACAAGAAAGAGATTTGTTCCACACGTGTTTTAAAAATGGATATGCAAGCTTCAAGCATGTTAAAGATGCAAATGACCTATGGATCCAAAGCTTTTAAAGAGAATAACATACGCTCATTAAATTCTCTAGTGAACGTGCGGTGGGATATTTACCCGAGTCAAACAAGCCATTATTTTGCCCGTTTGCAAAAAGCTGACCTAACAATCATAGATGATTGTAAAGTGATTTTTCATTCGTAACGGGCTATATTATTGTAAGAAATGACTTGCGGATTGGGAGTCAACACTCAATTAAAAATCCCCCGCCTCTCCCTTTTCCTGACGATTGTAAACCCTGAGAAGTAAAAACTGAAAAGAGCTCACAATCCTGAAAAATCACAGACACTCTTTGGTATTATATCTCTCCACATTTGTGCATTGTGCATCTCCAGTTTAGATGTACACTTTTTTATTAAATCAAAACATTGAGTTTTCGTTCTCCCTTCATGCCGTAAACAAAAAAAGGTAAATAGATCACAAAAAAATGTAAATTTTAGAGTTTATGTATGAAAAAAAATTAAAACATTAACAAATGTAAGTAATGAAAATTTATTCACACACCACAATTGAACACAAAATTTTTGTTATCCAAGTTTGGGAAATTCCACTAGTTCAACCCTAATAGCTTGAAATTTTACAAGAAAGAGAATTCTTCTAGACGTGTTTTAAAAATGGATATGCATGCTTGAAACACGTTAAAGATGCAAATGACCTATGGATCCAAAGCTTTTAATTAGAATAACAAACACTCATTAAATTCTGAAGTGAACGTGCGGTGGGATATTCACCCGAGTGAAAGAAGCCATTATTTTGCCCGTTTTCAAAAAGCTGACCTAAGAATCATAGATGATTGTAATGTGATTTATCATGAGTAACGGGCTATATTTTTGTAAGAAAAGACATACGGATCGGGAGTCAACAGTCAGTTAAAAATAGCACGCCTCCATGTTTTCCCGACGATTGCAAAACCTGAGATACAAAAACTAAAAAGATCTTACAATCCCTAAAAATTACAAACACTCTTTGGAGTTATCTCTCCCTACAATTGTGCATTGTGCATCTCCATTTTAGATGTACACTTTTTTCTTAAATCAAAACTTTGAGTTTTCGCTCTCCCTTCATCCTGTAAACCAAAAAAGGCAAATAGATCACAACAAAATGAAAATTTTCGAGTTTATGTGTGAAAAAAATTAAAACAATAACAAATGTAAGTACAGAAAATTTACTCACACACCACAAATGAACACAAAAGTTTTGTTTTCCAAGTTTGAGAAATTCCACTAGTTCAACCCTAATTGCATGGAATTTTACAAGAAAGAGATTTCTTCTACACGTGTTTTAAAAATGGATATGCATGCTTGAAACATGTTAAAGATGCAAATGACCTATGGATCCAAAGCTTTTAAAGAGAATAACAAAAGCTCATTAAATTCTCAATGAACGTGCGGTGGGATATTTACCAGAATCGAACTAGCCATTATTTTGCCCGTTCACAAAAAGCTTACCTAACAATCATAGATGATTGTAAAGTTATTTATCATCCGTAACGGGCTATATTTTTGTAAGAAATGACTTACGGATTGGGAGTCAACACTCAGTTAAAAACACCCCGCCTTCCCCTTTTCCCGACGATTGCAAAACCTGAGATATAAAAACTAAAAAGAGAGCTTAAATTCCCTAAAAATTGCAGACACTCATTGTAAGTATCTCTCTCTACATTTGTGCACTGTGCGTCTCCATTTTAGATGTACACTTTTTTCTTAAATCAAAACTTTGAGTTTTCACTCTCCCTCCATCCCGTAAACATAAAAAGGCAAATAGATCACAGCAAAATGAAAATTTTTGAGTTTATGTATGGAAAAAATTTAAAACAATAACAAATGTAAGTAAAAAAATTTTTTCACACACCAAAAATTAACACAAAACTTTTGTTATCCAAGTTTGGGAAATTCAACTAGTGCAACCCTAATAGCTTGGAATTTTACAAGAAAGAGATTTGTTCCACACGTGTTTTAAAAATGGATATGCAAGCTTCAAGCATGTTAAAGATGCAAATGACCTATGGATCCAAAGCTTTTAAAGAGAATAACATACGCTCATTAAATTCTCTAGTGAACGTGCGGTGGGATATTTACCCGAGTCAAACAAGCCATTATTTTGCCCGTTTGCAAAAAGCTGACCTAACAATCATAGATGATTGTAAAGTGATTTTTCATTCGTAACGGGCTATATTATTGTAAGAAATGACTTGCGGATTGGGAGTCAACACTCAATTAAAAATCCCCCGCCTCTCCCTTTTCCTGACGATTGTAAACCCTGAGAAGTAAAAACTGAAAAGAGCTCACAATCCTGAAAAATCACAGACACTCTTTGGTATTATATCTCTCCACATTTGTGCATTGTGCATCTCCAGTTTAGATGTACACTTTTTTATTAAATCAAAACATTGAGTTTTCGTTCTCCCTTCATGCCGTAAACAAAAAAAGGTAAATAGATCACAAAAAAATGTAAATTTTAGAGTTTATGTATGAAAAAAAATTAAAACATTAACAAATGTAAGTAATGAAAATTTATTCACACACCACAATTGAACACAAAATTTTTGTTATCCAAGTTTGGGAAATTCCACTAGTTCAACCCTAATAGCTTGAAATTTTACAAGAAAGAGAATTCTTCTAGACGTGTTTTAAAAATGGATATGCATGCTTGAAACACGTTAAAGATGCAAATGACCTATGGATCCAAAGCTTTTAATTAGAATAACAAACACTCATTAAATTCTGAAGTGAACGTGCGGTGGGATATTCACCCGAGTGAAAGAAGCCATTATTTTGCCCGTTTTCAAAAAGCTGACCTAAGAATCATAGATGATTGTAATGTGATTTATCATGAGTAACGGGCTATATTTTTGTAAGAAAAGACATACGGATCGGGAGTCAACAGTCAGTTAAAAATAGCACGCCTCCATGTTTTCCCGACGATTGCAAAACCTGAGATACAAAAACTAAAAAGATCTTACAATCCCTAAAAATTACAAACACTCTTTGGAGTTATCTCTCCCTACAATTGTGCATTGTGCATCTCCATTTTAGATGTACACTTTTTTCTTAAATCAAAACTTTGAGTTTTCGCTCTCCCTTCATCCTGTAAACCAAAAAAGGCAAATAGATCACAACAAAATGAAAATTTTCGAGTTTATGTGTGAAAAAAATTAAAACAATAACAAATGTAAGTACAGAAAATTTACTCACACACCACAAATGAACACAAAAGTTTTGTTTTCCAAGTTTGAGAAATTCCACTAGTTCAACCCTAATTGCATGGAATTTTACAAGAAAGAGATTTCTTCTACACGTGTTTTAAAAATGGATATGCATGCTTGAAACATGTTAAAGATGCAAATGACCTATGGATCCAAAGCTTTTAATGAGAATAACAAAAGCTCATTAAATTCTCAATGAACGTGCGGTGGGATATTTACCAGAATCGAACTAGCCATTATTTTGCCCGTTCACAAAAAGCTTACCTAACAATCATAGATGATTGTAAAGTTATTTATCATCCGTAACGGGCTATATTTTTGTAAGAAATGACTTACGGATTGGGAGTCAACACTCAGTTAAAAACACCCCGCCTTCCCCTTTTCCCGACGATTGCAAAACCTGAGATATAAAAACTAAAAAGAGAGCTTAAATTCCCTAAAAATTGCAGACACTCATTGTAAGTATCTCTCTCTACCTTTGTGCACTGTGCGTCTCCATTTTAGATGTACACTTTTTTCTTAAATCAAAACTTTGAGTTTTCACTCTCCCTCCATCCCGTAAACATAAAAAGGCAAATAGATCACAGCAAAATGAAAATTTTTGAGTTTATGTATGGAAAAAATTTAAAACAATAACAAATGTAAGTAAAAAAATTTTTTCACACACCAAAAATTAACACAAAACTTTTGTTATCCAAGTTTGGGAAATTCAACTAGTGCAACCCTAATAGCTTGGAATTTTACAAGAAAGAGATTTGTTCCACACGTGTTTTAAAAATGGATATGCAAGCTTCAAGCATGTTAAAGATGCAAATGACCTATGGATCCAAAGCTTTTAAAGAGAATAACATACGCTCATTAAATTCTCTAGTGAACGTGCGGTGGGATATTTACCCGAGTCAAACAAGCCATTATTTTGCCCGTTTGCAAAAAGCTGACCTAACAATCATAGATGATTGTAAAGTGATTTTTCATTCGTAACGGGCTATATTATTGTAAGAAATGACTTGCGGATTGGGAGTCAACACTCAATTAAAAATCCCCCGCCTCTCCCTTTTCCTGACGATTGTAAACCCTGAGAAGTAAAAACTGAAAAGAGCTCACAATCCTGAAAAATCACAGACACTCTTTGGTATTATATCTCTCCACATTTGTGCATTGTGCATCTCCAGTTTAGATGTACACTTTTTTATTAAATCAAAACATTGAGTTTTCGTTCTCCCTTCATGCCGTAAACAAAAAAAGGTAAATAGATCACAAAAAAATGTAAATTTTAGAGTTTATGTATGAAAAAAAATTAAAACATTAACAAATGTAAGTAATGAAAATTTATTCACACACCACAATTGAACACAAAATTTTTGTTATCCAAGTTTGGGAAATTCCACTAGTTCAACCCTAATAGCTTGAAATTTTACAAGAAAGAGAATTCTTCTAGACGTGTTTTAAAAATGGATATGCATGCTTGAAACACGTTAAAGATGCAAATGACCTATGGATCCAAAGCTTTTAATTAGAATAACAAACACTCATTAAATTCTGAAGTGAACGTGCGGTGGGATATTCACCCGAGTGAAAGAAGCCATTATTTTGCCCGTTTTCAAAAAGCTGACCTAAGAATCATAGATGATTGTAATGTGATTTATCATGAGTAACGGGCTATATTTTTGTAAGAAAAGACATACGGATCGGGAGTCAACAGTCAGTTAAAAATAGCACACCTCCATGTTTTCCCGACGATTGCAAAACCTGAGATACAAAAACTAAAAAGATCTTACAATCCCTAAAAATTACAAACACTCTTTGGAGTTATCTCTCCCTACAATTGTGCATTGTGCATCTCCATTTTAGATGTACACTTTTTTCTTAAATCAAAACTTTGAGTTTTCGCTCTCCCTTCATCCTGTAAACCAAAAAAGGCAAATAGATCACAACAAAATGAAAATTTTCGAGTTTATGTGTGAAAAAAATTAAAACAATAACAAATGTAAGTACAGAAAATTTACTCACACACCACAAATGAACACAAAAGTTTTGTTTTCCAAGTTTGAGAAATTCCACTAGTTCAACCCTAATTGCATGGAATTTTACAAGAAAGAGATTTCTTCTACACGTGTTTTAAAAATGGATATGCATGCTTGAAACATGTTAAAGATGCAAATGACCTATGGATCCAAAGCTTTTAAAGAGAATAACAAAAGCTCATTAAATTCTCAATGAACGTGCGGTGGGATATTTACCAGAATCGAACTAGCCATTATTTTGCCCGTTCACAAAAAGCTTACCTAACAATCATAGATGATTGTAAAGTTATTTATCATCCGTAACGGGCTATATTTTTGTAAGAAATGACTTACGGATTGGGAGTCAACACTCAGTTAAAAACACCCCGCCTTCCCCTTTTCCCGACGATTGCAAAACCTGAGATATAAAAACTAAAAAGAGAGCTTAAATTCCCTAAAAATTGCAGACACTCATTGTAAGTATCTCTCTCTACATTTGTGCACTGTGCGTCTCCATTTTAGATGTACACTTTTTTCTTAAATCAAAACTTTGAGTTTTCACTCTCCCTCCATCCCGTAAACATAAAAAGGCAAATAGATCACAGCAAAATGAAAATTTTTGAGTTTATGTATGGAAAAAATTTAAAACAATAACAAATGTAAGTAAAAAAATTTTTTCACACACCAAAAATTAACACAAAACTTTTGTTATCCAAGTTTGGGAAATTCAACTAGTGCAACCCTAATAGCTTGGAATTTTACAAGAAAGAGATTTGTTCCACACGTGTTTTAAAAATGGATATGCAAGCTTCAAGCATGTTAAAGATGCAAATGACCTATGGATCCAAAGCTTTTAAAGAGAATAACATACGCTCATTAAATTCTCTAGTGAACGTGCGGTGGGATATTTACCCGAGTCAAACAAGCCATTATTTTGCCCGTTTGCAAAAAGCTGACCTAACAATCATAGATGATTGTAAAGTGATTTTTCATTCGTAACGGGCTATATTATTGTAAGAAATGACTTGCGGATTGGGAGTCAACACTCAATTAAAAATCCCCCGCCTCTCCCTTTTCCTGACGATTGTAAACCCTGAGAAGTAAAAACTGAAAAGAGCTCACAATCCTGAAAAATCACAGACACTCTTTGGTATTATATCTCTCCACATTTGTGCATTGTGCATCTCCAGTTTAGATGTACACTTTTTTATTAAATCAAAACATTGAGTTTTCGTTCTCCCTTCATGCCGTAAACAAAAAAAGGTAAATAGATCACAAAAAAATGTAAATTTTAGAGTTTATGTATGAAAAAAAATTAAAACATTAACAAATGTAAGTAATGAAAATTTATTCACACACCACAATTGAACACAAAATTTTTGTTATCCAAGTTTGGGAAATTCCACTAGTTCAACCCTAATAGCTTGAAATTTTACAAGAAAGAGAATTCTTCTAGACGTGTTTTAAAAATGGATATGCATGCTTGAAACACGTTAAAGATGCAAATGACCTATGGATCCAAAGCTTTTAATTAGAATAACAAACACTCATTAAATTCTGAAGTGAACGTGCGGTGGGATATTCACCCGAGTGAAAGAAGCCATTATTTTGCCCGTTTTCAAAAAGCTGACCTAAGAATCATAGATGATTGTAATGTGATTTATCATGAGTAACGGGCTATATTTTTGTAAGAAAAGACATACGGATCGGGAGTCAACAGTCAGTTAAAAATAGCACGCCTCCATGTTTTCCCGACGATTGCAAAACCTGAGATACAAAAACTAAAAAGATCTTACAATCCCTAAAAATTACAAACACTCTTTGGAGTTATCTCTCCCTACAATTGTGCATTGTGCATCTCCATTTTAGATGTACACTTTTTTCTTAAATCAAAACTTTGAGTTTTCGCTCTCCCTTCATCCTGTAAACCAAAAAAGGCAAATAGATCACAACAAAATGAAAATTTTCGAGTTTATGTGTGAAAAAAATTAAAACAATAACAAATGTAAGTACAGAAAATTTACTCACACACCACAAATGAACACAAAAGTTTTGTTTTCCAAGTTTGAGAAATTCCACTAGTTCAACCCTAATTGCATGGAATTTTACAAGAAAGAGATTTCTTCTACACGTGTTTTAAAAATGGATATGCATGCTTGAAACATGTTAAAGATGCAAATGACCTATGGATCCAAAGCTTTTAATGAGAATAACAAAAGCTCATTAAATTCTCAATGAACGTGCGGTGGGATATTTACCAGAATCGAACTAGCCATTATTTTGCCCGTTCACAAAAAGCTTACCTAACAATCATAGATGATTGTAAAGTTATTTATCATCCGTAACGGGCTATATTTTTGTAAGAAATGACTTACGGATTGGGAGTCAACACTCAGTTAAAAACACCCCGCCTTCCCCTTTTCCCGACGATTGCAAAACCTGAGATATAAAAACTAAAAAGAGAGCTTAAATTCCCTAAAAATTGCAGACACTCATTGTAAGTATCTCTCTCTACATTTGTGCACTGTGCGTCTCCATTTTAGATGTACACTTTTTTCTTAAATCAAAACTTTGAGTTTTCACTCTCCCTCCATCCCGTAAACATAAAAAGGCAAATAGATCACAGCAAAATGAAAATTTTTGAGTTTATGTATGGAAAAAATTTAAAACAATAACAAATGTAAGTAAAAAAATTTTTTCACACACCAAAAATTAACACAAAACTTTTGTTATCCAAGTTTGGGAAATTCAACTAGTGCAACCCTAATAGCTTGGAATTTTACAAGAAAGAGATTTGTTCCACACGTGTTTTAAAAATGGATATGCAAGCTTCAAGCATGTTAAAGATGCAAATGACCTATGGATCCAAAGCTTTTAAAGAGAATAACATACGCTCATTAAATTCTCTAGTGAACGTGCGGTGGGATATTTACCCGAGTCAAACAAGCCATTATTTTGCCCGTTTGCAAAAAGCTGACCTAACAATCATAGATGATTGTAAAGTGATTTTTCATTCGTAACGGGCTATATTATTGTAAGAAATGACTTGCGGATTGGGAGTCAACACTCAATTAAAAATCCCCCGCCTCTCCCTTTTCCTGACGATTGTAAACCCTGAGAAGTAAAAACTGAAAAGAGCTCACAATCCTGAAAAATCACAGACACTCTTTGGTATTATATCTCTCCACATTTGTGCATTGTGCATCTCCAGTTTAGATGTACACTTTTTTATTAAATCAAAACATTGAGTTTTCGTTCTCCCTTCATGCCGTAAACAAAAAAAGGTAAATAGATCACAAAAAAATGTAAATTTTAGAGTTTATGTATGAAAAAAAATTAAAACATTAACAAATGTAAGTAATGAAAATTTATTCACACACCACAATTGAACACAAAATTTTTGTTATCCAAGTTTGGGAAATTCCACTAGTTCAACCCTAATAGCTTGAAATTTTACAAGAAAGAGAATTCTTCTAGACGTGTTTTAAAAATGGATATGCATGCTTGAAACACGTTAAAGATGCAAATGACCTATGGATCCAAAGCTTTTAATTAGAATAACAAACACTCATTAAATTCTGAAGTGAACGTGCGGTGGGATATTCACCCGAGTGAAAGAAGCCATTATTTTGCCCGTTTTCAAAAAGCTGACCTAAGAATCATAGATGATTGTAATGTGATTTATCATGAGTAACGGGCTATATTTTTGTAAGAAAAGACATACGGATCGGGAGTCAACAGTCAGTTAAAAATAGCACACCTCCATGTTTTCCCGACGATTGCAAAACCTGAGATACAAAAACTAAAAAGATCTTACAATCCCTAAAAATTACAAACACTCTTTGGAGTTATCTCTCCCTACAATTGTGCATTGTGCATCTCCATTTTAGATGTACACTTTTTTCTTAAATCAAAACTTTGAGTTTTCGCTCTCCCTTCATCCTGTAAACCAAAAAAGGCAAATAGATCACAACAAAATGAAAATTTTCGAGTTTATGTGTGAAAAAAATTAAAACAATAACAAATGTAAGTACAGAAAATTTACTCACACACCACAAATGAACACAAAAGTTTTGTTTTCCAAGTTTGAGAAATTCCACTAGTTCAACCCTAATTGCATGGAATTTTACAAGAAAGAGATTTCTTCTACACGTGTTTTAAAAATGGATATGCATGCTTGAAACATGTTAAAGATGCAAATGACCTATGGATCCAAAGCTTTTAAAGAGAATAACAAAAGCTCATTAAATTCTCAATGAACGTGCGGTGGGATATTTACCAGAATCGAACTAGCCATTATTTTGCCCGTTCACAAAAAGCTTACCTAACAATCATAGATGATTGTAAAGTTATTTATCATCCGTAACGGGCTATATTTTTGTAAGAAATGACTTACGGATTGGGAGTCAACACTCAGTTAAAAACACCCCGCCTTCCCCTTTTCCCGACGATTGCAAAACCTGAGATATAAAAACTAAAAAGAGAGCTTAAATTCCCTAAAAATTGCAGACACTCATTGTAAGTATCTCTCTCTACATTTGTGCACTGTGCGTCTCCATTTTAGATGTACACTTTTTTCTTAAATCAAAACTTTGAGTTTTCACTCTCCCTCCATCCCGTAAACATAAAAAGGCAAATAGATCACAGCAAAATGAAAATTTTTGAGTTTATGTATGGAAAAAATTTAAAACAATAACAAATGTAAGTAAAAAAATTTTTTCACACACCAAAAATTAACACAAAACTTTTGTTATCCAAGTTTGGGAAATTCAACTAGTGCAACCCTAATAGCTTGGAATTTGTTCCACACGTGTTTTAAAAATGGATATGCAAGCTTCAAGCATGTTAAAGATGCAAATGACCTATGGATCCAAAGCTTTTAAAGAGAATAACATACGCTCATTAAATTCTCTAGTGAACGTGCGGTGGGATATTTACCCGAGTCAAACAAGCCATTATTTTGCCCGTTTGCAAAAAGCTGACCTAACAATCATAGATGATTGTAAAGTGATTTTTCATTCGTAACGGGCTATATTATTGTAAGAAATGACTTGCGGATTGGGAGTCAACACTCAATTAAAAATCCCCCGCCTCTCCCTTTTCCTGACGATTGTAAACCCTGAGAAGTAAAAACTGAAAAGAGCTCACAATCCTGAAAAATCACAGACACTCTTTGGTATTATATCTCTCCACATTTGTGCATTGTGCATCTCCAGTTTAGATGTACACTTTTTTATTAAATCAAAACATTGAGTTTTCGTTCTCCCTTCATGCCGTAAACAAAAAAAGGTAAATAGATCACAAAAAAATGTAAATTTTAGAGTTTATGTATGAAAAAAAATTAAAACATTAACAAATGTAAGTAATGAAAATTTATTCACACACCACAATTGAACACAAAATTTTTGTTATCCAAGTTTGGGAAATTCCACTAGTTCAACCCTAATAGCTTGAAATTTTACAAGAAAGAGAATTCTTCTAGACGTGTTTTAAAAATGGATATGCATGCTTGAAACACGTTAAAGATGCAAATGACCTATGGATCCAAAGCTTTTAATTAGAATAACAAACACTCATTAAATTCTGAAGTGAACGTGCGGTGGGATATTCACCCGAGTGAAAGAAGCCATTATTTTGCCCGTTTTCAAAAAGCTGACCTAAGAATCATAGATGATTGTAATGTGATTTATCATGAGTAACGGGCTATATTTTTGTAAGAAAAGACATACGGATCGGGAGTCAACAGTCAGTTAAAAATAGCACACCTCCATGTTTTCCCGACGATTGCAAAACCTGAGATACAAAAACTAAAAAGATCTTACAATCCCTAAAAATTACAAACACTCTTTGGAGTTATCTCTCCCTACAATTGTGCATTGTGCATCTCCATTTTAGATGTACACTTTTTTCTTAAATCAAAACTTTGAGTTTTCGCTCTCCCTTCATCCTGTAAACCAAAAAAGGCAAATAGATCACAACAAAATGAAAATTTTCGAGTTTATGTGTGAAAAAAATTAAAACAATAACAAATGTAAGTACAGAAAATTTACTCACACACCACAAATGAACACAAAAGTTTTGTTTTCCAAGTTTGAGAAATTCCACTAGTTCAACCCTAATTGCATGGAATTTTACAAGAAAGAGATTTCTTCTACACGTGTTTTAAAAATGGATATGCATGCTTGAAACATGTTAAAGATGCAAATGACCTATGGATCCAAAGCTTTTAAAGAGAATAACAAAAGCTCATTAAATTCTCAATGAACGTGCGGTGGGATATTTACCAGAATCGAACTAGCCATTATTTTGCCCGTTCACAAAAAGCTTACCTAACAATCATAGATGATTGTAAAGTTATTTATCATCCGTAACGGGCTATATTTTTGTAAGAAATGACTTACGGATTGGGAGTCAACACTCAGTTAAAAACACCCCGCCTTCCCCTTTTCCCGACGATTGCAAAACCTGAGATATAAAAACTAAAAAGAGAGCTTAAATTCCCTAAAAATTGCAGACACTCATTGTAAGTATCTCTCTCTACATTTGTGCACTGTGCGTCTCCATTTTAGATGTACACTTTTTTCTTAAATCAAAACTTTGAGTTTTCACTCTCCCTCCATCCCGTAAACATAAAAAGGCAAATAGATCACAGCAAAATGAAAATTTTTGAGTTTATGTATGGAAAAAATTTAAAACAATAACAAATGTAAGTAAAAAAATTTTTTCACACACCAAAAATTAACACAAAACTTTTGTTATCCAAGTTTGGGAAATTCAACTAGTGCAACCCTAATAGCTTGGAATTTGTTCCACACGTGTTTTAAAAATGGATATGCAAGCTTCAAGCATGTTAAAGATGCAAATGACCTATGGATCCAAAGCTTTTAAAGAGAATAACATACGCTCATTAAATTCTCTAGTGAACGTGCGGTGGGATATTTACCCGAGTCAAACAAGCCATTATTTTGCCCGTTTGCAAAAAGCTGACCTAACAATCATAGATGATTGTAAAGTGATTTTTCATTCGTAACGGGCTATATTATTGTAAGAAATGACTTGCGGATTGGGAGTCAACACTCAATTAAAAATCCCCCGCCTCTCCCTTTTCCTGACGATTGTAAACCCTGAGAAGTAAAAACTGAAAAGAGCTCACAATCCTGAAAAATCACAGACACTCTTTGGTATTATATCTCTCCACATTTGTGCATTGTGCATCTCCAGTTTAGATGTACACTTTTTTATTAAATCAAAACATTGAGTTTTCGTTCTCCCTTCATGCCGTAAACAAAAAAAGGTAAATAGATCACAAAAAAATGTAAATTTTAGAGTTTATGTATGAAAAAAAATTAAAACATTAACAAATGTAAGTAATGAAAATTTATTCACACACCACAATTGAACACAAAATTTTTGTTATCCAAGTTTGGGAAATTCCACTAGTTCAACCCTAATAGCTTGAAATTTTACAAGAAAGAGAATTCTTCTAGACGTGTTTTAAAAATGGATATGCATGCTTGAAACACGTTAAAGATGCAAATGACCTATGGATCCAAAGCTTTTAATTAGAATAACAAACACTCATTAAATTCTGAAGTGAACGTGCGGTGGGATATTCACCCGAGTGAAAGAAGCCATTATTTTGCCCGTTTTCAAAAAGCTGACCTAAGAATCATAGATGATTGTAATGTGATTTATCATGAGTAACGGGCTATATTTTTGTAAGAAAAGACATACGGATCGGGAGTCAACAGTCAGTTAAAAATAGCACACCTCCATGTTTTCCCGACGATTGCAAAACCTGAGATACAAAAACTAAAAAGATCTTACAATCCCTAAAAATTACAAACACTCTTTGGAGTTATCTCTCCCTACAATTGTGCATTGTGCATCTCCATTTTAGATGTACACTTTTTTCTTAAATCAAAACTTTGAGTTTTCGCTCTCCCTTCATCCTGTAAACCAAAAAAGGCAAATAGATCACAACAAAATGAAAATTTTCGAGTTTATGTGTGAAAAAAATTAAAACAATAACAAATGTAAGTACAGAAAATTTACTCACACACCACAAATGAACACAAAAGTTTTGTTTTCCAAGTTTGAGAAATTCCACTAGTTCAACCCTAATTGCATGGAATTTTACAAGAAAGAGATTTCTTCTACACGTGTTTTAAAAATGGATATGCATGCTTGAAACATGTTAAAGATGCAAATGACCTATGGATCCAAAGCTTTTAAAGAGAATAACAAAAGCTCATTAAATTCTCAATGAACGTGCGGTGGGATATTTACCAGAATCGAACTAGCCATTATTTTGCCCGTTCACAAAAAGCTTACCTAACAATCATAGATGATTGTAAAGTTATTTATCATCCGTAACGGGCTATATTTTTGTAAGAAATGACTTACGGATTGGGAGTCAACACTCAGTTAAAAACACCCCGCCTTCCCCTTTTCCCGACGATTGCAAAACCTGAGATATAAAAACTAAAAAGAGAGCTTAAATTCCCTAAAAATTGCAGACACTCATTGTAAGTATCTCTCTCTACATTTGTGCACTGTGCGTCTCCATTTTAGATGTACACTTTTTTCTTAAATCAAAACTTTGAGTTTTCACTCTCCCTCCATCCCGTAAACATAAAAAGGCAAATAGATCACAGCAAAATGAAAATTTTTGAGTTTATGTATGGAAAAAATTTAAAACAATAACAAATGTAAGTAAAAAAATTTTTTCACACACCAAAAATTAACACAAAACTTTTGTTATCCAAGTTTGGGAAATTCAACTAGTGCAACCCTAATAGCTTGGAATTTGTTCCACACGTGTTTTAAAAATGGATATGCAAGCTTCAAGCATGTTAAAGATGCAAATGACCTATGGATCCAAAGCTTTTAAAGAGAATAACATACGCTCATTAAATTCTCTAGTGAACGTGCGGTGGGATATTTACCCGAGTCAAACAAGCCATTATTTTGCCCGTTTGCAAAAAGCTGACCTAACAATCATAGATGATTGTAAAGTGATTTTTCATTCGTAACGGGCTATATTATTGTAAGAAATGACTTGCGGATTGGGAGTCAACACTCAATTAAAAATCCCCCGCCTCTCCCTTTTCCTGACGATTGTAAACCCTGAGAAGTAAAAACTGAAAAGAGCTCACAATCCTGAAAAATCACAGACACTCTTTGGTATTATATCTCTCCACATTTGTGCATTGTGCATCTCCAGTTTAGATGTACACTTTTTTATTAAATCAAAACATTGAGTTTTCGTTCTCCCTTCATGCCGTAAACAAAAAAAGGTAAATAGATCACAAAAAAATGTAAATTTTAGAGTTTATGTATGAAAAAAAATTAAAACATTAACAAATGTAAGTAATGAAAATTTATTCACACACCACAATTGAACACAAAATTTTTGTTATCCAAGTTTGGGAAATTCCACTAGTTCAACCCTAATAGCTTGAAATTTTACAAGAAAGAGAATTCTTCTAGACGTGTTTTAAAAATGGATATGCATGCTTGAAACACGTTAAAGATGCAAATGACCTATGGATCCAAAGCTTTTAATTAGAATAACAAACACTCATTAAATTCTGAAGTGAACGTGCGGTGGGATATTCACCCGAGTGAAAGAAGCCATTATTTTGCCCGTTTTCAAAAAGCTGACCTAAGAATCATAGATGATTGTAATGTGATTTATCATGAGTAACGGGCTATATTTTTGTAAGAAAAGACATACGGATCGGGAGTCAACAGTCAGTTAAAAATAGCACGCCTCCATGTTTTCCCGACGATTGCAAAACCTGAGATACAAAAACTAAAAAGATCTTACAATCCCTAAAAATTACAAACACTCTTTGGAGTTATCTCTCCCTACAATTGTGCATTGTGCATCTCCATTTTAGATGTACACTTTTTTCTTAAATCAAAACTTTGAGTTTTCGCTCTCCCTTCATCCTGTAAACCAAAAAAGGCAAATAGATCACAACAAAATGAAAATTTTCGAGTTTATGTGTGAAAAAAATTAAAACAATAACAAATGTAAGTACAAAAAATTTACTCACACACCACAAATGAACACAAAAGTTTTGTTTTCCAAGTTTGAGAAATTCCACTAGTTCAACCCTAATTGCATGGAATTTTACAAGAAAGAGATTTCTTCTACACGTGTTTTAAAAATGGATATGCATGCTTGAAACATGTTAAAGATGCAAATGACCTATGGATCCAAAGCTTTTAAAGAGAATAACAAAAGCTCATTAAATTCTCAATGAACGTGCGGTGGGATATTTACCAGAATCGAACTAGCCATTATTTTGCCCGTTCACAAAAAGCTTACCTAACAATCATAGATGATTGTAAAGTTATTTATCATCCGTAACGGGCTATATTTTTGTAAGAAATGACTTACGGATTGGGAGTCAACACTCAGTTAAAAACACCCCGCCTTCCCCTTTTCCCGACGATTGCAAAACCTGAGATATAAAAACTAAAAAGAGAGCTTAAATTCCCTAAAAATTGCAGACACTCATTGTAAGTATCTCTCTCTACATTTGTGCACTGTGCGTCTCCATTTTAGATGTACACTTTTTTCTTAAATCAAAACTTTGAGTTTTCACTCTCCCTCCATCCCGTAAACATAAAAAGGCAAATAGATCACAGCAAAATGAAAATTTTTGAGTTTATGTATGGAAAAAATTTAAAACAATAACAAATGTAAGTAAAAAAAATTTTTCACACACCAAAAATTAACACAAAACTTTTGTTATCCAAGTTTGGGAAATTCAACTAGTGCAACCCTAATAGCTTGGAATTTTACAAGAAAGAGATTTGTTCCACACGTGTTTTAAAAATGGATATGCAAGCTTCAAGCATGTTAAAGATGCAAATGACCTATGGATCCAAAGCTTTTAAAGAGAATAACATACGCTCATTAAATTCTCTAGTGAACGTGCGGTGGGATATTTACCCGAGTCAAACAAGCCATTATTTTGCCCGTTTGCAAAAAGCTGACCTAACAATCATAGATGATTGTAAAGTGATTTTTCATTCGTAACGGGCTATATTATTGTAAGAAATGACTTGCGGATTGGGAGTCAACACTCAATTAAAAATCCCCCGCCTCTCCCTTTTCCTGACGATTGTAAACCCTGAGAAGTAAAAACTGAAAAGAGCTCACAATCCTGAAAAATCACAGACACTCTTTGGTATTATATCTCTCCACATTTGTGCATTGTGCATCTCCAGTTTAGATGTACACTTTTTTATTAAATCAAAACATTGAGTTTTCGTTCTCCCTTCATGCCGTAAACAAAAAAAGGTAAATAGATCACAAAAAAATGTAAATTTTAGAGTTTATGTATGAAAAAAAATTAAAACATTAACAAATGTAAGTAATGAAAATTTATTCACACACCACAATTGAACACAAAATTTTTGTTATCCAAGTTTGGGAAATTCCACTAGTTCAACCCTAATAGCTTGAAATTTTACAAGAAAGAGAATTCTTCTAGACGTGTTTTAAAAATGGATATGCATGCTTGAAACACGTTAAAGATGCAAATGACCTATGGATCCAAAGCTTTTAATTAGAATAACAAACACTCATTAAATTCTGAAGTGAACGTGCGGTGGGATATTCACCCGAGTGAAAGAAGCCATTATTTTGCCCGTTTTCAAAAAGCTGACCTAAGAATCATAGATGATTGTAATGTGATTTATCATGAGTAAACGGGCTATATTTTTGTAAGAAAAGACATACGGATCGGGAGTCAACAGTCAGTTAAAAATAGCGCGCCTCCATGTTTTCCCGACGATTGCAAAACCTGAGATACAAAAACTAAAAAGATCTTACAATCCCTAAAAATTACAAACACTCTTTGGAGTTATCTCTCCCTACAATTGTGCATTGTGCATCTCCATTTTAGATGTACACTTTTTTCTTAAATCAAAACTTTGAGTTTTCGCTCTCCCTTCATCCTGTAAACCAAAAAAGGCAAATAGATCACAACAAAATGAAAATTTTCGAGTTTATGTGTGAAAAAAATTAAAACAATAACAAATGTAAGTACAGAAAATTTACTCACACACCACAAATGAACACAAAAGTTTTGTTTTCCAAGTTTGAGAAATTCCACTAGTTCAACCCTAATTGCATGGAATTTTACAAGAAAGAGATTTCTTCTACACGTGTTTTAAAAATGGATATGCATGCTTGAAACATGTTAAAGATGCAAATGACCTATGGATCCAAAGCTTTTAAAGAGAATAACAAAAGCTCATTAAATTCTCAATGAACGTGCGGTGGGATATTTACCAGAATCGAACTAGCCATTATTTTGCCCGTTCACAAAAAGCTTACCTAACAATCATAGATGATTGTAAAGTTATTTATCATCCGTAACGGGCTATATTTTTGTAAGAAATGACTTACGGATTGGGAGTCAACACTCAGTTAAAAACACCCCGCCTTCCCCTTTTCCCGACGATTGCAAAACCTGAGATATAAAAACTAAAAAGAGAGCTTAAATTCCCTAAAAATTGCAGACACTCATTGTAAGTATCTCTCTCTACATTTGTGCACTGTGCGTCTCCATTTTAGATGTACACTTTTTTCTTAAATCAAAACTTTGAGTTTTCACTCTCCCTCCATCCCGTAAACATAAAAAGGCAAATAGATCACAGCAAAATGAAAATTTTTGAGTTTATGTATGGAAAAAATTTAAAACAATAACAAATGTAAGTAAAAAAATTTTTTCACACACCAAAAATTAACACAAAACTTTTGTTATCCAAGTTTGGGAAATTCAACTAGTGCAACCCTAATAGCTTGGAATTTTACAAGAAAGAGATTTGTTCCACACGTGTTTTAAAAATGGATATGCAAGCTTCAAGCATGTTAAAGATGCAAATGACCTATGGATCCAAAGCTTTTAAAGAGAATAACATACGCTCATTAAATTCTCTAGTGAACGTGCGGTGGGATATTTACCCGAGTCAAACAAGCCATTATTTTGCCCGTTTGCAAAAAGCTGACCTAACAATCATAGATGATTGTAAAGTGATTTTTCATTCGTAACGGGCTATATTATTGTAAGAAATGACTTGCGGATTGGGAGTCAACACTCAATTAAAAATCCCCCGCCTCTCCCTTTTCCTGACGATTGTAAACCCTGAGAAGTAAAAACTGAAAAGAGCTCACAATCCTGAAAAATCACAGACACTCTTTGGTATTATATCTCTCCACATTTGTGCATTGTGCATCTCCAGTTTAGATGTACACTTTTTTATTAAATCAAAACATTGAGTTTTCGTTCTCCCTTCATGCCGTAAACAAAAAAAGGTAAATAGATCACAAAAAAATGTAAATTTTAGAGTTTATGTATGAAAAAAAATTAAAACATTAACAAATGTAAGTAATGAAAATTTATTCACACACCACAATTGAACACAAAATTTTTGTTATCCAAGTTTGGGAAATTCCACTAGTTCAACCCTAATAGCTTGAAATTTTACAAGAAAGAGAATTCTTCTAGACGTGTTTTAAAAATGGATATGCATGCTTGAAACACGTTAAAGATGCAAATGACCTATGGATCCAAAGCTTTTAATTAGAATAACAAACACTCATTAAATTCTGAAGTGAACGTGCGGTGGGATATTCACCCGAGTGAAAGAAGCCATTATTTTGCCCGTTTTCAAAAAGCTGACCTAAGAATCATAGATGATTGTAATGTGATTTATCATGAGTAAACGGGCTATATTTTTGTAAGAAAAGACATACGGATCGGGAGTCAACAGTCAGTTAAAAATAGCGCGCCTCCATGTTTTCCCGACGATTGCAAAACCTGAGATACAAAAACTAAAAAGATCTTACAATCCCTAAAAATTACAAACACTCTTTGGAGTTATCTCTCCCTACAATTGTGCATTGTGCATCTCCATTTTAGATGTACACTTTTTTCTTAAATCAAAACTTTGAGTTTTCGCTCTCCCTTCATCCTGTAAACCAAAAAAGGCAAATAGATCACAACAAAATGAAAATTTTCGAGTTTATGTGTGAAAAAAATTAAAACAATAACAAATGTAAGTACAGAAAATTTACTCACACACCACAAATGAACACAAAAGTTTTGTTTTCCAAGTTTGAGAAATTCCACTAGTTCAACCCTAATTGCATGGAATTTTACAAGAAAGAGATTTCTTCTACACGTGTTTTAAAAATGGATATGCATGCTTGAAACATGTTAAAGATGCAAATGACCTATGGATCCAAAGCTTTTAAAGACAATAACAAAAGCTCATTAAATTCTCAATGAACGTGCGGTGGGATATTTACCAGAATCGAACTAGCCATTATTTTGCCCGTTCACAAAAAGCTTACCTAACAATCATAGATGATTGTAAAGTGATTTGTCATCCGTAACGGGCTATATTTTTGTAAGAAATGACTTACGGATTGGGAGTCAACAGTCAGTTAAAAACACCCCGCCTTCCCCTTTTCCCGACGATTGCAAAACCTGAGATATAAAAACTAAAAAGAGAGCTTAAATTCCCTAAAAATTGCAGACACTCATTGTAAGTATCTCTCTCTACATTTGTGCACTGTGCGTCTCCATTTTAGATGTACACTTTTTTCTTAAATCAAAACTTTGAGTTTTCACTCTCCCTCCATCCCGTAAACATAAAAAGGCAAATAGATCACAGCAAAATGAAAATTTTTGAGTTTATGTATGGAAAAAATTTAAAACAATAACAAATGTAAGTAAAAAAATTTTTTCACACACCAAAAATTAACACAAAACTTTTGTTATCCAAGTTTGGGAAATTCAACTAGTGCAACCCTAATAGCTTGGAATTTTACAAGAAAGAGATTTGTTCCACACGTGTTTTAAAAATGGATATGCAAGCTTCAAGCATGTTAAAGATGCAAATGACCTATGGATCCAAAGCTTTTAAAGAGAATAACATACGCTCATTAAATTCTCTAGTGAACGTGCGGTGGGATATTTACCCGAGTCAAACAAGCCATTATTTTGCCCGTTTGCAAAAAGCTGACCTAACAATCATAGATGATTGTAAAGTGATTTTTCATTCGTAACGGGCTATATTATTGTAAGAAATGACTTGCGGATTGGGAGTCAACACTCAATTAAAAATCCCCCGCCTCTCCCTTTTCCCGACGATTGTAAACCCTGAGAAGTAAAAACTGAAAAGAGCTCACAATCCTGAAAAATCACAGACACTCTTTGGTATTATATCTCTCCACATTTGTGCATTGTGCATCTCCAGTTTAGATGTACACTTTTTTATTAAATCAAAACATTGAGTTTTCGTTCTCCCTTCATGCCGTAAACAAAAAAAGGTAAATAGATCACAAAAAAATGTAAATTTTAGAGTTTATGTATGAAAAAAAATTAAAACATTAACAAATGTAAGTAATGAAAATTTATTCACACACCACAATTGAACACAAAATTTTTGTTATCCAAGTTTGGGAAATTCCACTAGTTCAACCCTAATAGCTTGAAATTTTACAAGAAAGAGAATTCTTCTAGACGTGTTTTAAAAATGGATATGCATGCTTGAAACACGTTAAAGATGCAAATGACCTATGGATCCAAAGCTTTTAATTAGAATAACAAACACTCATTAAATTCTGAAGTGAACGTGCGGTGGGATATTCACCCGAGTGAAAGAAGCCATTATTTTGCCCGTTTTCAAAAAGCTGACCTAAGAATCATAGATGATTGTAATGTGATTTATCATGAGTAACGGGCTATATTTTTGTAAGAAAAGACATACGGATCGGGAGTCAACAGTCAGTTAAAAATAGCACGCCTCCATGTTTTCCCGACGATTGCAAAACCTGAGATACAAAAACTAAAAAGATCTTACAATCCCTAAAAATTACAAACACTCTTTGGAGTTATCTCTCCCTACAATTGTGTATTGTGCATCTCCATTTTAGATGTACACTTTTTTCTTAAATCAAAACTTTGAGTTTTCACTCTCCCTCCATCCCGTAAACATAAAAAGGCAAATAGATCACAGCAAAATCAAAATTTTTGAGTTTATGTATGGAAAAAATTTAAAACAATAACAAATGTAAGTAAAAAAATTTTTTCACACACCAAAAATTAACACAAAACTTTTGTTATCCAAGTTTGGGAAATTCAACTAGTGCAACCCTAATAGCTTGGAATTTTACAAGAAAGAGATTTGTTCCACACGTGTTTTAAAAATGGATATGCAAGCTTCAAGCATGTTAAAGATGCAAATGACCTATGGATCCAAAGCTTTTAAAGAGAATAACATACGCTCATTAAATTCTCTAGTGAACGTGCGGTGGGATATTTACCCGAGTCAAACAAGCCATTATTTTGCCCGTTTGCAAAAAGCTGACCTAACAATCATAGATGATTGTAAAGTGATTTTTCATTCGTAACGGGCTATATTATTGTAAGAAATGACTTGCGGATTGGGAGTCAACACTCAATTAAAAATCCCCCGCCTCTCCCTTTTCCTGACGATTGTAAACCCTGAGAAGTAAAAACTGAAAAGAGCTCACAATCCTGAAAAATCACAGACACTCTTTGGTATTATATCTCTCCACATTTGTGCATTGTGCATCTCCAGTTTAGATGTACACTTTTTTATTAAATCAAAACATTGAGTTTTCGTTCTCCCTTCATGCCGTAAACAAAAAAAGGTAAATAGATCACAAAAAAATGTAAATTTTAGAGTTTATGTATGAAAAAAAATTAAAACATTAACAAATGTAAGTAATGAAAATTTATTCACACACCACAATTGAACACAAAATTTTTGTTATCCAAGTTTGGGAAATTCCACTAGTTCAACCCTAATAGCTTGAAATTTTACAAGAAAGAGAATTCTTCTAGACGTGTTTTAAAAATGGATATGCATGCTTGAAACACGTTAAAGATGCAAATGACCTATGGATCCAAAGCTTTTAATTAGAATAACAAACACTCATTAAATTCTGAAGTGAACGTGCGGTGGGATATTCACCCGAGTGAAAGAAGCCATTATTTTGCCCGTTTTCAAAAAGCTGACCTAAGAATCATAGATGATTGTAATGTGATTTATCATGAGTAAACGGGCTATATTTTTGTAAGAAAAGACATACGGATCGGGAGTCAACAGTCAGTTAAAAATAGCGCGCCTCCATGTTTTCCCGACGATTGCAAAACCTGAGATACAAAAACTAAAAAGATCTTACAATCCCTAAAAATTACAAACACTCTTTGGAGTTATCTCTCCCTACAATTGTGCATTGTGCATCTCCATTTTAGATGTACACTTTTTTCTTAAATCAAAACTTTGAGTTTTCGCTCTCCCTTCATCCTGTAAACCAAAAAAGGCAAATAGATCACAACAAAATGAAAATTTTCGAGTTTATGTGTGAAAAAAATTAAAACAATAACAAATGTAAGTACAGAAAATTTACTCACACACCACAAATGAACACAAAAGTTTTGTTTTCCAAGTTTGAGAAATTCCACTAGTTCAACCCTAATTGCATGGAATTTTACAAGAAAGAGATTTCTTCTACACGTGTTTTAAAAATGGATATGCATGCTTGAAACATGTTAAAGATGCAAATGACCTATGGATCCAAAGCTTTTAAAGAGAATAACAAAAGCTCATTAAATTCTCAATGAACGTGCGGTGGGATATTTACCAGAATCGAACTAGCCATTATTTTGCCCGTTCACAAAAAGCTTACCTAACAATCATAGATGATTGTAAAGTTATTTATCATCCGTAACGGGCTATATTTTTGTAAGAAATGACTTACGGATTGGGAGTCAACACTCAGTTAAAAATAGCACGCCTCCATGTTTTCCCGACGATTGCAAAACCTGAGATATAAAAACTAAAAAGAGAGCTTAAATTCCCTAAAAATTGCAGACACTCATTGTAAGTATCTCTCTCTACATTTGTGCACTGTGCGTCTCCATTTTAGATGTACACTTTTTTCTTAAATCAAAACTTTGAGTTTTCACTCTCCCTCCATCCCGTAAACATAAAAAGGCAAATAGATCACAGCAAAATGAAAATTTTTGAGTTTATGTATGGAAAAAATTTAAAACAATAACAAATGTAAGTAAAAAAATTTTTTCACACACCAAAAATTAACACAAAACTTTTGTTATCCAAGTTTGGGAAATTCAACTAGTGCAACCCTAATAGCTTGGAATTTTACAAGAAAGAGATTTGTTCCACACGTGTTTTAAAAATGGATATGCAAGCTTCAAGCATGTTAAAGATGCAAATGACCTATGGATCCAAAGCTTTTAAAGAGAATAACATACGCTCATTAAATTCTCTAGTGAACGTGCGGTGGGATATTTACCCGAGTCAAACAAGCCATTATTTTGCCCGTTTGCAAAAAGCTGACCTAACAATCATAGATGATTGTAAAGTGATTTTTCATTCGTAACGGGCTATATTATTGTAAGAAATGACTTGCGGATTGGGAGTCAACACTCAATTAAAAATCCCCCGCCTCTCCCTTTTCCCGACGATTGTAAACCCTGAGAAGTAAAAACTGAAAAGAGCTCACAATCCTGAAAAATCACAGACACTCTTTGGTATTATATCTCTCCACATTTGTGCATTGTGCATCTCCAGTTTAGATGTACACTTTTTTATTAAATCAAAACATTGAGTTTTCGTTCTCCCTTCATGCCGTAAACAAAAAAAGGTAAATAGATCACAAAAAAATGTAAATTTTAGAGTTTATGTATGAAAAAAAATTAAAACATTAACAAATGTAAGTAATGAAAATTTATTCACACACCACAATTGAACACAAAATTTTTGTTATCCAAGTTTGGGAAATTCCACTAGTTCAACCCTAATAGCTTGAAATTTTACAAGAAAGAGAATTCTTCTAGACGTGTTTTAAAAATGGATATGCATGCTTGAAACACGTTAAAGATGCAAATGACCTATGGATCCAAAGCTTTTAATTAGAATAACAAACACTCATTAAATTCTGAAGTGAACGTGCGGTGGGATATTCACCCGAGTGAAAGAAGCCATTATTTTGCCCGTTTTCAAAAAGCTGACCTAAGAATCATAGATGATTGTAATGTGATTTATCATGAGTAAACGGGCTATATTTTTGTAAGAAAAGACATACGGATCGGGAGTCAACAGTCAGTTAAAAATAGCGCGCCTCCATGTTTTCCCGACGATTGCAAAACCTGAGATACAAAAACTAAAAAGATCTTACAATCCCTAAAAATTACAAACACTCTTTGGAGTTATCTCTCCCTACAATTGTGCATTGTGCATCTCCATTTTAGATGTACACTTTTTTCTTAAATCAAAACTTTGAGTTTTCGCTCTCCCTTCATCCTGTAAACCAAAAAAGGCAAATAGATCACAACAAAATGAAAATTTTCGAGTTTATGTGTGAAAAAAATTAAAACAATAACAAATGTAAGTACAGAAAATTTACTCACACACCACAAATGAACACAAAAGTTTTGTTTTCCAAGTTTGAGAAATTCCACTAGTTCAACCCTAATTGCATGGAATTTTACAAGAAAGAGATTTCTTCTACACGTGTTTTAAAAATGGATATGCATGCTTGAAACATGTTAAAGATGCAAATGACCTATGGATCCAAAGCTTTTAAAGACAATAACAAAAGCTCATTAAATTCTCAATGAACGTGCGGTGGGATATTTACCAGAATCGAACTAGCCATTATTTTGCCCGTTCACAAAAAGCTTACCTAACAATCATAGATGATTGTAAAGTGATTTGTCATCCGTAACGGGCTATATTTTTGTAAGAAATGACTTACGGATTGGGAGTCAACACTCAGTTAAAAACACCCCGCCTTCCCCTTTTCCCGACGATTGCAAAACCTGAGATATAAAAACTAAAAAGAGAGCTTAAATTCCCTAAAAATTGCAGACACTCATTGTAAGTATCTCTCTCTACATTTGTGCACTGTGCGTCTCCATTTTAGATGTACACTTTTTTCTTAAATCAAAACTTTGAGTTTTCACTCTCCCTCCATCCCGTAAACATAAAAAGGCAAATAGATCACAGCAAAATGAAAATTTTTGAGTTTATGTATGGAAAAAATTTAAAACAATAACAAATGTAAGTAAAAAAATTTTTTCACACACCAAAAATTAACACAAAACTTTTGTTATCCAAGTTTGGGAAATTCAACTAGTGCAACCCTAATAGCTTGGAATTTTACAAGAAAGAGATTTGTTCCACACGTGTTTTAAAAATGGATATGCAAGCTTCAAGCATGTTAAAGATGCAAATGACCTATGGATCCAAAGCTTTTAAAGAGAATAACATACGCTCATTAAATTCTCTAGTGAACGTGCGGTGGGATATTTACCCGAGTCAAACAAGCCATTATTTTGCCCGTTTGCAAAAAGCTGACCTAACAATCATAGATGATTGTAAAGTGATTTTTCATTCGTAACGGGCTATATTATTGTAAGAAATGACTTGCGGATTGGGAGTCAACACTCAATTAAAAATCCCCCGCCTCTCCCTTTTCCCGACGATTGTAAACCCTGAGAAGTAAAAACTGAAAAGAGCTCACAATCCTGAAAAATCACAGACACTCTTTGGTATTATATCTCTCCACATTTGTGCATTGTGCATCTCCAGTTTAGATGTACACTTTTTTATTAAATCAAAACATTGAGTTTTCGTTCTCCCTTCATGCCGTCAACAAAAAAAGGTAAATAGATCACAAAAAAATGTAAATTTTAGAGTTTATGTATGAAAAAAAATTAAAACATTAACAAATGTAAGTAATGAAAATTTATTCACACACCACAATTGAACACAAAATTTTTGTTATCCAAGTTTGGGAAATTCCACTAGTTCAACCCTAATAGCTTGAAATTTTACAAGAAAGAGAATTCTTCTAGACGTGTTTTAAAAATGGATATGCATGCTTGAAACACGTTAAAGATGCAAATGACCTATGGATCCAAAGCTTTTAATTAGAATAACAAACACTCATTAAATTCTGAAGTGAACGTGCGGTGGGATATTCACCCGAGTGAAAGAAGCCATTATTTTGCCCGTTTTCAAAAAGCTGACCTAAGAATCATAGATGATTGTAATGTGATTTATCATGAGTAACGGGCTATATTTTTGTAAGAAAAGACATACGGATCGGGAGTCAACAGTCAGTTAAAAATAGCACGCCTCCATGTTTTCCCGACGATTGCAAAACCTGAGATACAAAAACTAAAAAGATCTTACAATCCCTAAAAATTACAAACACTCTTTGGAGTTATCTCTCCCTACAATTGTGCATTGTGCATCTCCATTTTAGATGTACACTTTTTTCTTAAATCAAAACTTTGAGTTTTCGCTCTCCCTTCATCCTGTAAACCAAAAAAGGCAAATAGATCACAACAAAATGAAAATTTTCGAGTTTATGTGTGAAAAAAATTAAAACAATAACAAATGTAAGTACAGAAAATTTACTCACACACCACAAATGAACACAAAAGTTTTGTTTTCCAAGTTTGAGAAATTCCACTAGTTCAACCCTAATTGCATGGAATTTTACAAGAAAGAGATTTCTTCTACACGTGTTTTAAAAATGGATATGCATGCTTGAAACATGTTAAAGATGCAAATGACCTATGGATCCAAAGCTTTTAAAGACAATAACAAAAGCTCATTAAATTCTCAATGAACGTGCGGTGGGATATTTACCAGAATCGAACTAGCCATTATTTTGCCCGTTCACAAAAAGCTTACCTAACAATCATAGATGATTGTAAAGTGATTTGTCATCCGTAACGGGCTATATTTTTGTAAGAAATGACTTACGGATTGGGAGTCAACACTCAGTTAAAAACACCCCGCCTTCCCCTTTTCCCGACGATTGCAAAACCTGAGATATAAAAACTAAAAAGAGAGCTTAAATTCCCTAAAAATTGCAGACACTCATTGTAAGTATCTCTCTCTACATTTGTGCACTGTGCGTCTCCATTTTAGATGTACACTTTTTTCTTAAATCAAAACTTTGAGTTTTCACTCTCCCTCCATCCCGTAAACATAAAAAGGCAAATAGATCACAGCAAAATGAAAATTTTTGAGTTTATGTATGGAAAAAATTTAAAACAATAACAAATGTAAGTAAAAAAATTTTTTCACACACCAAAAATTAACACAAAACTTTTGTTATCCAAGTTTGGGAAATTCAACTAGTGCAACCCTAATAGCTTGGAATTTTACAAGAAAGAGATTTGTTCCACACGTGTTTTAAAAATGGATATGCAAGCTTCAAGCATGTTAAAGATGCAAATGACCTATGGATCCAAAGCTTTTAAAGAGAATAACATACGCTCATTAAATTCTCTAGTGAACGTGCGGTGGGATATTTACCCGAGTCAAACAAGCCATTATTTTGCCCGTTTGCAAAAAGCTGACCTAACAATCATAGATGATTGTAAAGTGATTTTTCATTCGTAACGGGCTATATTATTGTAAGAAATGACTTGCGGATTGGGAGTCAACACTCAATTAAAAATCCCCCGCCTCTCCCTTTTCCCGACGATTGTAAACCCTGAGAAGTAAAAACTGAAAAGAGCTCACAATCCTGAAAAATCACAGACACTCTTTGGTATTATATCTCTCCACATTTGTGCATTGTGCATCTCCAGTTTAGATGTACACTTTTTTATTAAATCAAAACATTGAGTTTTCGTTCTCCCTTCATGCCGTCAACAAAAAAAGGTAAATAGATCACAAAAAAATGTAAATTTTAGAGTTTATGTATGAAAAAAAATTAAAACATTAACAAATGTAAGTAATGAAAATTTATTCACACACCACAATTGAACACAAAATTTTTGTTATCCAAGTTTGGGAAATTCCACTAGTTCAACCCTAATAGCTTGAAATTTTACAAGAAAGAGAATTCTTCTAGACGTGTTTTAAAAATGGATATGCATGCTTGAAACACGTTAAAGATGCAAATGACCTATGGATCCAAAGCTTTTAATTAGAATAACAAACACTCATTAAATTCTGAAGTGAACGTGCGGTGGGATATTCACCCGAGTGAAAGAAGCCATTATTTTGCCCGTTTTCAAAAAGCTGACCTAAGAATCATAGATGATTGTAATGTGATTTATCATGAGTAACGGGCTATATTTTTTTAAGAAAAGACATACGGATCGGGAGTCAACAGTCAGTTAAAAATAGCACGCCTCCATGTTTTCCCGACGATTGCAAAACCTGAGATACAAAAACTAAAAAGATCTTACAATCCCTAAAAATTACAAACACTCTTTGGAGTTATCTCTCCCTACAATTGTGCATTGTGCATCTCCATTTTAGATGTACACTTTTTTCTTAAATCAAAACTTTGAGTTTTCGCTCTCCCTTCATCCTGTAAACCAAAAAAGGCAAATAGATCACAACAAAATGAAAATTTTCGAGTTTATGTGTGAAAAAAATTAAAACAATAACAAATGTAAGTACAGAAAATTTACTCACACACCACAAATGAACACAAAAGTTTTGTTTTCCAAGTTTGAGAAATTCCACTAGTTCAACCCTAATTGCATGGAATTTTACAAGAAAGAGATTTCTTCTACACGTGTTTTAAAAATGGATATGCATGCTTGAAACATGTTAAAGATGCAAATGACCTATGGATCCAAAGCTTTTAAAGACAATAACAAAAGCTCATTAAATTCTCAATGAACGTGCGGTGGGATATTTACCAGAATCGAACTAGCCATTATTTTGCCCGTTCACAAAAAGCTTACCTAACAATCATAGATGATTGTAAAGTGATTTGTCATCCGTAACGGGCTATATTTTTGTAAGATATGACTTACGGATTGGGAGTCAACACTCAGTTAAAAACACCCCGCCTTCCCCTTTTCCCGACGATTGCAAAACCTGAGATATAAAAACTAAAAAGAGAGCTTAAATTCCCTAAAAATTGCAGACACTCATTGTAAGTATCTCTCTCTACATTTGTGCACTGTGCGTCTCCATTTTAGATGTACACTTTTTTCTTAAATCAAAACTTTGAGTTTTCACTCTCCCTCCATCCCGTAAACATAAAAAGGCAAATAGATCACAGCAAAATGAAAATTTTTGAGTTTATGTATGGAAAAAATTTAAAAAAATAACAAATGTAAGTAAAAAAATTTTTTCACACACCAAAAATTAACACAAAACTTTTGTTATCCAAGTTTGGGAAATTCAACTAGTGCAACCCTAATAGCTTGGAATTTTACAAGAAAGAGATTTGTTCCACACGTGTTTTAAAAATGGATATGCAAGCTTCAAGCATGTTAAAGATGCAAATGACCTATGGATCCAAAGCTTTTAAAGAGAATAACATACGCTCATTAAATTCTCTAGTGAACGTGCGGTGGGATATTTACCCGAGTCAAACAAGCCATTATTTTGCCCGTTTGCAAAAAGCTGACCTAACAATCATAGATGATTGTAAAGTGATTTTTCATTCGTAACGGGCTATATTATTGTAAGAAATGACTTGCGGATTGGGAGTCAACACTCAATTAAAAATCCCCCGCCTCTCCCTTTTCCCGACGATTGTAAACCCTGAGAAGTAAAAACTGAAAAGAGCTCACAATCCTGAAAAATCACAGACACTCTTTGGTATTATATCTCTCCACATTTGTGCATTGTGCATCTCCAGTTTAGATGTACACTTTTTTATTAAATCAAAACATTGAGTTTTCGTTCTCCCTTCATGCCGTCAACAAAAAAAGGTAAATAGATCACAAAAAAATGTAAATTTTAGAGTTTATGTATGAAAAAAAATTAAAACATTAACAAATGTAAGTAATGAAAATTTATTCACACACCACAATTGAACACAAAATTTTTGTTATCCAAGTTTGGGAAATTCCACTAGTTCAACCCTAATAGCTTGAAATTTTACAAGAAAGAGAATTCTTCTAGACGTGTTTTAAAAATGGATATGCATGCTTGAAACACGTTAAAGATGCAAATGACCTATGGATCCAAAGCTTTTAATTAGAATAACAAACACTCATTAAATTCTGAAGTGAACGTGCGGTGGGATATTCACCCGAGTGAAAGAAGCCATTATTTTGCCCGTTTTCAAAAAGCTGACCTAAGAATCATAGATGATTGTAATGTGATTTATCATGAGTAACG
This sequence comes from Aristolochia californica, assembly GCF_029961685.1. Classification (NCBI taxonomy): domain Eukaryota; kingdom Viridiplantae; phylum Streptophyta; class Magnoliopsida; order Piperales; family Aristolochiaceae; genus Aristolochia; species Aristolochia californica. Next base: position 53,153 of record NW_027182261.1, read on the forward strand.
GGCTATATTTTTGTAAGAAAAGACATACGGATCGGGAGTCAACAGTCAGTTAAAAATAGCACGCCTCCATGTTTTCCCGACGATTGCAAAACCTGAGATACAAAAACTAAAAAGATCTTACAATCCCTAAAAATTACAAACACTCTTTGGAGTTATCTCTCCCTACAATTGTGCATTGTGCATCTCCATTTTAGATGTACACTTTTTTCTTAAATCAAAACTTTGAGTTTTCGCTCTCCCTTCATCCTGTAAACCAAAAAAGGCAAATAGATCACAACAAAATGAAAATTTTCGAGTTTATGTGTGAAAAAAATTAAAACAATAACAAATGTAAGTACAGAAAATTTACTCACACACCACAAATGAACACAAAAGTTTTGTTTTCCAAGTTTGAGAAATTCCACTAGTTCAACCCTAATTGCATGGAATTTTACAAGAAAGAGATTTCTTCTACACGTGTTTTAAAAATGGATATGCATGCTTGAAACATGTTAAAGATGCAAATGACCTATGGATCCAAAGCTTTTAAAGACAATAACAAAAGCTCATTAAATTCTCAATGAACGTGCGGTGGGATATTTACCAGAATCGAACTAGCCATTATTTTGCCCGTTCACAAAAAGCTTACCTAACAATCATAGATGATTGTAAAGTGATTTGTCATCCGTAACGGGCTATATTTTTGTAAGAAATGACTTACGGATTGGGAGTCAACACTCAGTTAAAAACACCCCGCCTTCCCCTTTTCCCGACGATTGCAAAACCTGAGATATAAAAACTAAAAAGAGAGCTTAAATTCCCTAAAAATTGCAGACACTCATTGTAAGTATCTCTCTCTACATTTGTGCACTGTGCGTCTCCATTTTAGATGTACACTTTTTTCTTAAATCAAAACTTTGAGTTTTCACTCTCCCTCCATCCCGTAAACATAAAAAGGCAAATAGATCACAGCAAAATGAAAATTTTTGAGTTTATGTATGGAAAAAATTTAAAACAATAACAAATGTAAGTAAAAAAATTTTTTCACACACCAAAAATTAACACAAAACTTTTGTTATCCAAGTTTGGGAAATTCAACTAGTGCAACCCTAATAGCTTGGAATTTTACAAGAAAGAGATTTGTTCCACACGTGTTTTAAAAATGGATATGCAAGCTTCAAGCATGTTAAAGATGCAAATGACCTATGGATCCAAAGCTTTTAAAGAGAATAACATACGCTCATTAAATTCTCTAGTGAACGTGCGGTGGGATATTTACCCGAGTCAAACAAGCCATTATTTTGCCCGTTTGCAAAAAGCTGACCTAACAATCATAGATGATTGTAAAGTGATTTTTCATTCGTAACGGGCTATATTATTGTAAGAAATGACTTGCGGATTGGGAGTCAACACTCAATTAAAAATCCCCCGCCTCTCCCTTTTCCCGACGATTGTAAACCCTGAGAAGTAAAAACTGAAAAGAGCTCACAATCCTGAAAAATCACAGACACTCTTTGGTATTATATCTCTCCACATTTGTGCATTGTGCATCTCCAGTTTAGATGTACACTTTTTTATTAAATCAAAACATTGAGTTTTCGTTCTCCCTTCATGCCGTCAACAAAAAAAGGTAAATAGATCACAAAAAAATGTAAATTTTAGAGTTTATGTATGAAAAAAAATTAAAACATTAACAAATGTAAGTAATGAAAATTTATTCACACACCACAATTGAACACAAAATTTTTGTTATCCAAGTTTGGGAAATTCCACTAGTTCAACCCTAATAGCTTGAAATTTTACAAGAAAGAGAATTCTTCTAGACGTGTTTTAAAAATGGATATGCATGCTTGAAACACGTTAAAGATGCAAATGACCTATGGATCCAAAGCTTTTAATTAGAATAACAAACACTCATTAAATTCTGAAGTGAACGTGCGGTGGGATATTCACCCGAGTGAAAGAAGCCATTATTTTGCCCGTTTTCAAAAAGCTGACCTAAGAATCATAGATGATTGTAATGTGATTTATCATGAGTAACGGGCTATATTTTTGTAAGAAAAGACATACGGATCGGGAGTCAACAGTCAGTTAAAAATAGCACACCTCCATGTTTTCCCGACGATTGCAAAACCTGAGATACAAAAACTAAAAAGATCTTACAATCCCTAAAAATTACAAACACTCTTTGGAGTTATCTCTCCCTACAATTGTGCATTGTGCATCTCCATTTTAGATGTACACTTTTTTCTTAAATCAAAACTTTGAGTTTTCGCTCTCCCTTCATCCTGTAAACCAAAAAAGGCAAATAGATCACAACAAAATGAAAATTTTCGACTTTATGTGTGAAAAAAATTAAAACAATAACAAATGTAAGTACAGAAAATTTACTCACACACCACAAATGAACACAAAAGTTTTGTTTTCCAAGTTTGAGAAATTCCACTAGTTCAACCCTAATTGCATGGAATTTTACAAGAAAGAGATTTCTTCTACACGTGTTTTAAAAATGGATATGCATGCTTGAAACATGTTAAAGATGCAAATGACCTATGGATCCAAAGCTTTTAAAGACAATAACAAAAGCTCATTAAATTCTCAATGAACGTGCGGTGGGATATTTACCAGAATCGAACTAGCCATTATTTTGCCCGTTCACAAAAAGCTTACCTAACAATCATAGATGATTGTAAAGTGATTTGTCATCCGTAACGGGCTATATTTTTGTAAGAAATGACTTACGGATTGGGAGTCAACACTCAGTTAAAAACACCCCGCCTTCCCCTTTTCCCGACGATTGCAAAACCTGAGATATAAAAACTAAAAAGAGAGCTTAAATTCCCTAAAAATTGCAGACACTCATTGTAAGTATCTCTCTCTACATTTGTGCACTGTGCGTCTCCATTTTAGATGTACACTTTTTTCTTAAATCAAAACTTTGAGTTTTCACTCTCCCTCCATCCCGTAAACATAAAAAGGCAAATAGATCACAGCAAAATGAAAATTTTTGAGTTTATGTATGGAAAAAATTTAAAACAATAACAAATGTAAGTAAAAAAATTTTTTCACACACCAAAAATTAACACAAAACTTTTGTTATCCAAGTTTGGGAAATTCAACTAGTGCAACCCTAATAGCTTGGAATTTTACAAGAAAGAGATTTGTTCCACACGTGTTTTAAAAATGGATATGCAAGCTTCAAGCATGTTAAAGATGCAAATGACCTATGGATCCAAAGCTTTTAAAGAGAATAACATACGCTCATTAAATTCTCTAGTGAACGTGCGGTGGGATATTTACCCGAGTCAAACAAGCCATTATTTTGCCCGTTTGCAAAAAGCTGACCTAACAATCATAGATGATTGTAAAGTGATTTTTCATTCGTAACGGGCTATATTATTGTAAGAAATGACTTGCGGATTGGGAGTCAACACTCAATTAAAAATCCCCCGCCTCTCCCTTTTCCTGACGATTGTAAACCCTGAGAAGTAAAAACTGAAAAGAGCTCACAATCCTGAAAAATCACAGACACTCTTTGGTATTATATCTCTCCACATTTGTGCATTGTGCATCTCCAGTTTAGATGTACACTTTTTTATTAAATCAAAACATTGAGTTTTCGTTCTCCCTTCATGCCGTAAACAAAAAAAGGTAAATAGATCACAAAAAAATGTAAATTTTAGAGTTTATGTATGAAAAAAAATTAAAACATTAACAAATGTAAGTAATGAAAATTTATTCACACACCACAATTGAACACAAAATTTTTGTTATCCAAGTTTGGGAAATTCCACTAGTTCAACCCTAATAGCTTGAAATTTTACAAGAAAGAGAATTCTTCTAGACGTGTTTTAAAAATGGATATGCATGCTTGAAACACGTTAAAGATGCAAATGACCTATGGATCCAAAGCTTTTAATTAGAATAACAAACACTCATTAAATTCTGAAGTGAACGTGCGGTGGGATATTCACCCGAGTGAAAGAAGCCATTATTTTGCCCGTTTTCAAAAAGCTGACCTAAGAATCATAGATGATTGTAATGTGATTTATCATGAGTAAACGGGCTATATTTTTGTAAGAAAAGACATACGGATCGGGAGTCAACAGTCAGTTAAAAATAGCACGCCTCCATGTTTTCCCGACGATTGCAAAACCTGAGATACAAAAACTAAAAAGATCTTACAATCCCTAAAAATTACAAACACTCTTTGGAGTTATCTCTCCCTACAATTGTGCATTGTGCATCTCCATTTTAGATGTACACTTTTTTCTTAAATCAAAACTTTGAGTTTTCGCTCTCCCTTCATCCTGTAAACCAAAAAAGGCAAATAGATCACAACAAAATGAAAATTTTCGAGTTTATGTGTGAAAAAAATTAAAACAATAACAAATGTAAGTACAGAAAATTTACTCACACACCACAAATGAACACAAAAGTTTTGTTTTCCAAGTTTGAGAAATTCCACTAGTTCAACCCTAATTGCATGGAATTTTACAAGAAAGAGATTTCTTCTACACGTGTTTTAAAAATGGATATGCATGCTTGAAACATGTTAAAGATGCAAATGACCTATGGATCCAAAGCTTTTAAAGAGAATAACAAAAGCTCATTAAATTCTCAATGAACGTGCGGTGGGATATTTACCAGAATCGAACTAGCCATTATTTTGCCCGTTCACAAAAAGCTTACCTAACAATCATAGATGATTGTAAAGTGATTTGTTATCCGTAACGGGCTATATTTTTGTAAGAAATGACTTACGGATTGGGAGTCAACACTCAGTTAAAAACACCCCGCCTTCCCCTTTTCCCGACGATTGCAAAACCTGAGATATAAAAACTAAAAAGAGAGGTTAAATTCCCTAAAAATTGCAGACACTCATTGTAAGTATCTCTCTCTACATTTGTGCACTGTGCGTCTCCATTTTAGATGTACACTTTTTTCTTAAATCAAAACTTTGAGTTTTCACTCTCCCTCCATCCCGTAAACATAAAAAGGCAAATAGATCACAACAAAATGAAAATTTTTGAGTTTATGTATGGAAAAAATTTAAAACAATAACAAATGTAAGTAAAAAAATTTTTTCACACACCAAAAATTAACACAAAACTTTTGTTATCCAAGTTTGGGAAATTCAACTAGTGCAACCCTAATAGCTTGGAATTTTACAAGAAAGAGATTTGTTCCACACGTGTTTTAAAAATGGATATGCAAGCTTCAAGCATGTTAAAGATGCAAATGACCTATGGATCCAAAGCTTTTAAAGAGAATAACATATGCTCATTAAATTCTCTAGTGAACGTGCGGTGGGATATTTACCCGAGTCAAACAAGCCATTATTTTGCCCGTTTGCAAAAAGCTGACCTAACAATCATAGATGATTGTAAAGTGATTTTTCATTCGTAACGGGCTATATTATTGTAAGAAATGACTTGCGGATTGGGAGTCAACACTCAATTAAAAATCCCCCGCCTCTCCCTTTTCCTGACAATTGTAAACCCTGAGAAGTAAAAACTGAAAAGAGCTCACAATCCTGAAAAATCACAGACACTCTTTGGTATTATATCTCTCCACATTTGTGCATTGTGCATCTCCAGTTTAGATGTACACTTTTTTATTAAATCAAAACATTGAGTTTTCGTTCTCCCTTCATGCCGTAAACGAAAAAAGGTAAATAGATCACAAAAAAATGTAAATTTTAGAGTTTATGTATGAAAAAAAATTAAAACATTAACAAATGTAAGTAATGAAAATTTATTCACACACCACAATTGAACACAAAATTTTTGTTATCCAAGTTTGGGAAATTCCACTAGTTCAACCCTAATAGCTTGAAATTTTACAAGAAAGAGAATTCTTCTAGACGTGTTTTAAAAATGGATATGCATGCTTGAAACACGTTAAAGATGCAAATGACCTATGGATCCAAAGCTTTTAATTAGAATAACAAACACTCATTAAATTCTGAAGTGAACGTGCGGTGGGATATTCACCCGAGTGAAAGAAGCCATTATTTTGCCCGTTTTCAAAAAGCTGACCTAAGAATCATAGATGATTGTAATGTGATTTATCATGAGTAACGGGCTATATTTTTGTAAGAAAAGACATACGGATCGGGAGACAACAGTCAGTTAAAAATAGCACGCCTCCATGTTTTCCCGACGATTGCAAAACCTGAGATACAAAAACTAAAAAGATCTTACAATCCCTAAAAATTACAAACACTCTTTGGAGTTATCTCTCCCTACAATTGTGCATTGTGCATCTCCATTTTAGATGTACACTTTTTTCTTAAATCAAAACTTTGAGTTTTCGCTCTCCCTTCATCCTGTAAACCAAAAAAGGCAAATAGATCACAACAAAATGAAAATTTTCGAGTTTATGTGTGAAAAAAATTAAAACAATAACAAATGTAAGTACAGAAAATTTACTCACACACCACAAATGAACACAAAAGTTTTGTTTTCCAAGTTTGAGAAATTCCACTAGTTCAACCCTAATTGCATGGAATTTTACAAGAAAGAGATTTCTTCTACACGTGTTTTAAAAATGGATATGCATGCTTGAAACATGTTAAAGATGCAAATGACCTATGGATCCAAAGCTTTTAAAGAGAATAACAAAAGCTCATTAAATTCTCAATGAACGTGCGGTGGGATATTTACCAGAATCGAACTAGCCATTATTTTGCCCGTTCACAAAAAGCTTACCTAACAATCATAGATGATTGTAAAGTGATTTGTTATCCGTAACGGGCTATATTTTTGTAAGAAATGACTTACGGATTGGGAGTCAACACTCAGTTAAAAACACCCCGCCTTCCCCTTTTCCCGACGATTGCAAAACCTGAGATATAAAAACTAAAAAGAGAGGTTAAATTTCCTAAAAATTGCAGACACTCATTGTAAGTATCTCTCTCTACATTTGTGCACTGTGCGTCTCCATTTTAGATGTACACTTTTTTCTTAAATCAAAACTTTGAGTTTTCACTCTCCCTCCATCCCGTAAACATAAAAAGGCAAATAGATCACAGCAAAATGAAAATTTTTGAGTTTATGTATGGAAAAAATTTAAAACAATAACAAATGTAAGTAAAAAAAATTTTTCACACACCAAAAATTAACACAAAACTTTTGTTATCCAAGTTTGGGAAATTCAACTAGTGCAACCCTAATAGCTTGGAATTTTACAAGAAAGAGATTTGTTCCACACGTGTTTTAAAAATGGATATGCAAGCTTCAAGCATGTTAAAGATGCAAATGACCTATGGATCCAAAGCTTTTAAAGAGAATAACATACGCTCATTAAATTCTCTAGTGAACGTGCGGTGGGATATTTACCCGAGTCAAACAAGCCATTATTTTGCCCGTTTGCAAAAAGCTGACCTAACAATCATAGATGATTGTAAAGTGATTTTTCATTCGTAACGGGCTATATTATTGTAAGAAATGACTTGCGGATTGGGAGTCAACACTCAATTAAAAATCCCCCGCCTCTCCCTTTTCCTGACGATTGTAAACCCTGAGAAGTAAAAACTGAAAAGAGCTCACAATCCTGAAAAATCACAGACACTCTTTGGTATTATATCTCTCCACATTTGTGCATTGTGCATCTCCAGTTTAGATGTACACTTTTTTATTAAATCAAAACATTGAGTTTTCGTTCTCCCTTCATGCCGTAAACGAAAAAAGGTAAATAGATCACAAAAAAATGTAAATTTTAGAGTTTATGTATGAAAAAAAATTAAAACATTAACAAATGTAAGTAATGAAAATTTATTCACACACCACAATTGAACACAAAATTTTTGTTATCCAAGTTTGGGAAATTCCACTAGTTCAACCCTAATAGCTTGAAATTTTACAAGAAAGAGAATTCTTCTAGACGTGTTTTAAAAATGGATATGCATGCTTGAAACACGTTAAAGATGCAAATGACCTATGGATCCAAAGCTTTTAATTAGAATAACAAACACTCATTAAATTCTGAAGTGAACGTGCGGTGGGATATTCACCCGAGTGAAAGAAGCCATTATTTTGCCCGTTTTCAAAAAGCTGACCTAAGAATCATAGATGATTGTAATGTGATTTATCATGAGTAACGGGCTATATTTTTGTAAGAAAAGACATACGGATCGGGAGACAACAGTCAGTTAAAAATAGCACGCCTCCATGTTTTCCCGACGATTGCAAAACCTGAGATACAAAAACTAAAAAGATCTTACAATCCCTAAAAATTACAAACACTCTTTGGAGTTATCTCTCCCTACAATTGTGCATTGTGCATCTCCATTTTAGATGTACACTTTTTTCTTAAATCAAAACTTTGAGTTTTCGCTCTCCCTTCATCCTGTAAACCAAAAAAGGCAAATAGATCACAACAAAATGAAAATTTTCGAGTTTATGTGTGAAAAAAATTAAAACAATAACAAATGTAAGTACAGAAAATTTACTCACACACCACAAATGAACACAAAAGTTTTGTTTTCCAAGTTTGAGAAATTCCACTAGTTCAACCCTAATTGCATGGAATTTTACAAGAAAGAGATTTCTTCTACACGTGTTTTAAAAATGGATATGCATGCTTGAAACATGTTAAAGATGCAAATGACCTATGGATCCAAAGCTTTTAAAGAGAATAACAAAAGCTCATTAAATTCTCAATGAACGTGCGGTGGGATATTTACCAGAATCGAACTAGCCATTATTTTGCCCGTTCACAAAAAGCTTACCTAACAATCATAGATGATTGTAAAGTGATTTGTTATCCGTAACGGGCTATATTTTTGTAAGAAATGACTTACGGATTGGGAGTCAACACTCAGTTAAAAACACCCCGCCTTCCCCTTTTCCCGACGATTGCAAAACCTGAGATATAAAAACTAAAAAGAGAGGTTAAATTCCTTAAAAATTGCAGACACTCATTGTAAGTATCTCTCTCTACATTTGTGCACTGTGCGTCTCCATTTTAGATGTACACTTTTTTCTTAAATCAAAACTTTGAGTTTTCACTCTCCCTCCATCCCGTAAACATAAAAAGGCAAATAGATCACAGCAAAATGAAAATTTTTGAGTTTATGTATGGAAAAAATTTAAAACAATAAAAAATGTAAGTAAAAAAATTTTTTCACACACCAAAAATTAACACAAAACTTTTGTTATCCAAGTTTGGGAAATTCAACTAGTGCAACCCTAATAGCTTGGAATTTTACAAGAAAGAGATTTGTTCCACACGTGTTTTAAAAATGGATATGCAAGCTTCAAGCATGTTAAAGATGCAAATGACCTATGGATCCAAAGCTTTTAAAGAGAATAACATACGCTCATTAAATTCTCTAGTGAACGTGCGGTGGGATATTTACCCGAGTCAAACAAGCCATTATTTTGCCCGTTTGCAAAAAGCTGACCTAACAATCATAGATGATTGTAAAGTGATTTTTCATTCGTAACGGGCTATATTATTGTAAGAAATGACTTGCGGATTGGGAGTCAACACTCAATTAAAAATCCCCCGCCTCTCCCTTTTCCTGACGATTGTAAACCCTGAGAAGTAAAAACTGAAAAGAGCTCACAATCCTGAAAAATCACAGACACTCTTTGGTATTATATCTCTCCACATTTGTGCATTGTGCATCTCCAGTTTAGATGTACACTTTTTTATTAAATCAAAACATTGAGTTTTCGTTCTCCCTTCATGCCGTAAACGAAAAAAGGTAAATAGATCACAAAAAAATGTAAATTTTAGAGTTTATGTATGAAAAAAAATTAAAACATTAACAAATGTAAGTAATGAAAATTTATTCACACACCACAATTGAACACAAAATTTTTGTTATCCAAGTTTGGGAAATTCCACTAGTTCAACCCTAATAGCTTGAAATTTTACAAGAAAGAGAATTCTTCTAGACGTGTTTTAAAAATGGATATGCATGCTTGAAACACGTTAAAGATGCAAATGACCTATGGATCCAAAGCTTTTAATTAGAATAACAAACACTCATTAAATTCTGAAGTGAACGTGCGGTGGGATATTCACCCGAGTGAAAGAAGCCATTATTTTGCCCGTTTTCAAAAAGCTGACCTAAGAATCATAGATGATTGTAATGTGATTTATCATGAGTAACGGGCTATATTTTTGTAAGAAAAGACATACGGATCGGGAGTCAACAGTCAGTTAAAAATAGCACGCCTCCATGTTTTCCCGACGATTGCAAAACCTGAGATACAAAAACTAAAAAGATCTTACAATCCCTAAAAATTACAAACACTCTTTGGAGTTATCTCTCCCTACAATTGTGCATTGTGCATCTCCATTTTAGATGTACACTTTTTTCTTAAATCAAAACTTTGAGTTTTCGCTCTCCCTTCATCCTGTAAACCAAAAAAGGCAAATAGATCACAACAAAATGAAAATTTTCGAGTTTATGTGTGAAAAAAATTAAAACAATAACAAATGTAAGTACAGAAAATTTACTCACACACCACAAATGAACACAAAAGTTTTGTTTTCCAAGTTTGAGAAATTCCACTAGTTCAACCCTAATTGCATGGAATTTTACAAGAAAGAGATTTCTTCTACACGTGTTTTAAAAATGGATATGCATGCTTGAAACATGTTAAAGATGCAAATGACCTATGGATCCAAAGCTTTTAAAGAGAATAACAAAAGCTCATTAAATTCTCAATGAACGTGCGGTGGGATATTTACCAGAATCGAACTAGCCATTATTTTGCCCGTTCACAAAAAGCTTACCTAACAATCATAGATGATTGTAAAGTGATTTGTTATCCGTAACGGGCTATATTTTTGTAAGAAATGACTTACGGATTGGGAGTCAACACTCAGTTAAAAACACCCCGCCTTCCCCTTTTCCCGACGATTGCAAAACCTGAGATATAAAAACTAAAAAGAGAGGTTAAATTCCCTAAAAATTGCAGACACTCATTGTAAGTATCTCTCTCTACATTTGTGCACTGTGCGTCTCCATTTTAGATGTACACTTTTTTCTTAAATCAAAACTTTGAGTTTTCACTCTCCCTCCATCCCGTAAACATAAAAAGGCAAATAGATCACAGCAAAATGAAAATTTTTGAGTTTATGTATGGAAAAAATTTAAAACAATAACAAATGTAAGTAAAAATTTTTTTTCACACACCAAAAATTAACACAAAACTTTTGTTATCCAAGTTTGGGAAATTCAACTAGTGCAACCCTAATAGCTTGGAATTTTACAAGAAAGAGATTTGTTCCACACGTGTTTTAAAAATGGATATGCAAGCTTCAAGCATGTTAAAGATGCAAATGACCTATGGATCCAAAGCTTTTAAAGAGAATAACATACGCTCATTAAATTCTCTAGTGAACGTGCGGTGGGATATTTACCCGAGTCAAACAAGCCATTATTTTGCCCGTTTGCAAAAAGCTGACCTAACAATCATAGATGATTGTAAAGTGATTTTTCATTCGTAACGGGCTATATTATTGTAAGAAATGACTTGCGGATTGGGAGTCAACACTCAATTAAAAATCCCCCGCCTCTCCCTTTTCCTGACGATTGTAAACCCTGAGAAGTAAAAACTGAAAAGAGCTCACAATCCTGAAAAATCACAGACACTCTTTGGTATTATATCTCTCCACATTTGTGCATTGTGCATCTCCAGTTTAGATGTACACTTTTTTATTAAATCAAAACATTGAGTTTTCGTTCTCCCTTCATGCCGTAAACGAAAAAAGGTAAATAGATCACAAAAAAATGTAAATTTTAGAGTTTATGTATGAAAAAAAATTAAAACATTAACAAATGTAAGTAATGAAAATTTATTCACACACCACAATTGAACACAAAATTTTTGTTATCCAAGTTTGGGAAATTCCACTAGTTCAACCCTAATAGCTTGAAATTTTACAAGAAAGAGAATTCTTCTAGACGTGTTTTAAAAATGGATATGCATGCTTGAAACACGTTAAAGATGCAAATGACCTATGGATCCAAAGCTTTTAATTAGAATAACAAACACTCATTAAATTCTGAAGTGAACGTGCGGTGGGATATTCACCCGAGTGAAAGAAGCCATTATTTTGCCCGTTTTCAAAAAGCTGACCTAAGAATCATAGATGATTGTAATGTGATTTATCATGAGTAACGGGCTATATTTTTGTAAGAAAAGACATACGGATCGGGAGTCAACAGTCAGTTAAAAATAGCACGCCTCCATGTTTTCCCGACGATTGCAAAACCTGAGATACAAAAACTAAAAAGATCTTACAATCCCTAAAAATTACAAACACTCTTTGGGGTTATCTCTCCCTACAATTGTGCATTGTGCATCTCCATTTTAGATGTACACTTTTTTCTTAAATCAAAACTTTGAGTTTTCGCTCTCCCTTCATCCTGTAAACCAAAAAAGGCAAATAGATCACAACAAAATGAAAATTTTAGAGTTTATGTGTGAAAAAAATTAAAACAATAACAAATGTAAGTACAGAAAATTTACTCACACACCACAAATGAACACAAAAGTTTTGTTTTCCAAGTTTGAGAAATTCCACTAGTTCAACCCTAATTGCATGGAATTTTACAAGAAAGAGATTTCTTCTACACGTGTTTTAAAAATGGATATGCATGCTTGAAACATGTTAAAGATGCAAATGACCTATGGATCCAAAGCTTTTAAAGAGAATAACAAAAGCTCATTAAATTCTCAATGAACGTGCGGTGGGATATTTACCAGAATCGAACTAGCCATTATTTTGCCCGTTCACAAAAAGCTTACCTAACAATCATAGATGATTGTAAAGTGATTTGTTATCCGTAACGGGCTATATTTTTGTAAGAAATGACTTACGGATTGGGAGTCAACACTCAGTTAAAAACACCCCGCCTTCCCCTTTTCCCGACGATTGCAAAACCTGAGATATAAAAACTAAAAAGAGAGGTTAAATTCCCTAAAAATTGCAGACACTCATTGTAAGTATCTCTCTCTACATTTGTGCACTGTGCGTCTCCATTTTAGATGTACACTTTTTTCTTAAATCAAAACTTTGAGTTTTCACTCTCCCTCCATCCCGTAAACATAAAAAGGCAAATAGATCACAGCAAAATGAAAATTTTTGAGTTTATGTATGGAAAAAATTTAAAACAATAACAAATGTAAGTAAAAATTTTTTTTCACACACCAAAAATTAACACAAAACTTTTGTTATCCAAGTTTGGGAAATTCAACTAGTGCAACCCTAATAGCTTGGAATTTTACAAGAAAGAGATTTGTTCCACACGTGTTTTAAAAATGGATATGCAAGCTTCAAGCATGTTAAAGATGCAAATGACCTATGGATCCAAAGCTTTTAAAGAGAATAACATACGCTCATTAAATTCTCTAGTGAACGTGCGGTGGGATATTTACCCGAGTCAAACAAGCCATTATTTTGCCCGTTTGCAAAAAGCTGACCTAACAATCATAGATGATTGTAAAGTGATTTTTCATTCGTAACGGGCTATATTATTGTAAGAAATGACTTGCGGATTGGGAGTCAACACTCAATTAAAAATCCCCCGCCTCTCCCTTTTCCTGACGATTGTAAACCCTGAGAAGTAAAAACTGAAAAGAGCTCACAATCCTGAAAAATCACAGACACTCTTTGGTATTATATCTCTCCACATTTGTGCATTGTGCATCTCCAGTTTAGATGTATACTTTTTTATTAAATCAAAACATTGAGTTTTCGTTCTCCCTTCATGCCGTAAACAAAAAAAGGTAAATAGATCACAAAAAAATGTAAATTTTAGAGTTTATGTATGGAAAAAAATTAAAACATTAACAAATGTAAGTAATGAAAATTTATTCACACACCACAATTGAACACAAAATTTTTGTTATCCAAGTTTGGGAAATTCCACTAGTTCAACCCTAATAGCTTGAAATTTTACAAGAAAGAGAATTCTTCTAGACGTGTTTTAAAAATGGATATGCATGCTTGAAACACGTTAAAGATGCAAATGACCTATGGATCCAAAGCTTTTAATTAGAATAACAAACACTCATTAAATTCTGAAGTGAACGTGCGGTGGGATATTCACCCGAGTGAAAGAAGCCATTATTTTGCCCGTTTTCAAAAAGCTGACCTAAGAATCATAGATGATTGTAATGTGATTTATCATGAGTAACGGGCTATATTTTTGTAAGAAAAGACATACGGATCGGGAGTCAACAGTCAGTTAAAAATAGCACGCCTCCATTTTTTCCCGACGATTGCAAAACCTGAGATACAAAAACTAAAAAGATCTTACAATCCCTAAAAATTACAAACACTCTTTGGAGTTATCTCTCCCTACAATTGTGCATTGTGCATCGCCATTTTAGATGTACACTTTTTTCTTAAATTAAAACTTTGAGTTTTCGCTCTCCCTTCATCCTGTAAACCAAAAAAGGCAAATAGATCACAACAAAATGAAAATTTTAGAGTTTATGTGTGAAAAAAATTAAAACAATAACAAATGTAAGTATAGAAAATTTACTCACACACCACAAATGAACACAAAAGTTTTGTTTTCCAAGTTTGAGAAATTCCACTAGTTCAACCCTAATTGCATGGAATTTTACAAGAAAGAGATTTCTTCTACACGTGTTTTAAAAATGGATATGCATGCTTGAAACATGTTAAAGATGCAAATGACCTATGGATCCAAAGCTTTTAAAGAGAATAACAAACGCTCATTAAATTCTCAATGAACGTGCGGTGGGATATTTACCAGAATCGAACTAGCCATTATTTTGCCCGTTCACAAAAAGCTTACCTAACAATCATAGATGATTGTAAAGTTATTTATCATCCGTAACGGGCTATATTTTTGTAAGAAATGACTTACGGATTGGGAGTCAACACTCAGTTAAAAACACCCCGCCTTCCCCTTTTCCCGACGATTGCAAAACCTGAGATATAAAAACTAAAAAGAGAGCTTAAATTCCCTAAAAATTGCAGACACTCATTGTAAGTATCTCTCTCTACATTTGTGCACTGTGCGTCTCCATTTTAGATGTACACTTTTTTCTTAAATCAAAACTTTGAGTTTTCACTCTCCCTCCATCCCGTAAACAAAAAAAGGCAAATAGATCACAGCAAAATGAAAATTTTTGAGTTTATGTATGGAAAAAATTTAAAACAATAACAAATGTAAGTAAAAAAATTTTTTCACACACCAAAAATTAACACAAAACTTTTGTTATCCAAGTTTGGGAAATTCAACTAGTGCAACCCTAATAGCTTGGAATTTTACAAGAAAGAGATTTGTTCCACACGTGTTTTAAAAATGGATATGCAAGCTTCAAGCATGTTAAAGATGCAAATGACCTATGGATCCAAAGCTTTTAAAGAGAATAACATACGCTCATTAAATTCTCTAGTGAACGTGCGGTGGGATATTTACCCGAGTCAAACAAGCCATTATTTTGCCCGTTTGCAAAAAGCTGACCTAACAATCATAGGTGATTGTAAAGTGATTTTTCATTCGTAACGGGCTATATTATTGTAAGAAATGACTTGCGGATTGGGAGTCAACACTCAATTAAAAATCCCCCGCCTCTCCCTTTTCCTGACGATTGTAAACCCTGAGAAGTAAAAACTGAAAAGAGCTCACAATCCTGAAAAATCACAGACACTCTTTGGTATTATATCTCTCCACATTTGTGCATTGTGCATCTCCAGTTTAGATGTACACTTTTTTATTAAATCAAAACATTGAGTTTTCGTTCTCCCTTCATGCCGTAAACAAAAAAAGGTAAATAGATCACAAAAAAATGTAAATTTTAGAGTTTATGTATGGAAAAAAATTAAAACATTAACAAATGTAAGTAATGAAAATTTATTCACACACCACAATTGAACACAAAATTTTTGTTATCCAAGTTTGGGAAATTCCACTAGTTCAACCCTAATAGCTTGAAATTTTACAAGAAAGAGAATTCTTCTAGACGTGTTTTAAAAATGGATATGCATGCTTGAAACACGTTAAAGATGCAAATGACCTATGGATCCAAAGCTTTTAATTAGAATAACAAACACTCATTAAATTCTGAAGTGAACGTGCGGTGGGATATTCACCCGAGTGAAAGAAGCCATTATTTTGCCCGTTTTCAAAAAGCTGACCTAAGAATCATAAATGATTGTAATGTGATTTATCATGAGTAACGGGCTATATTTTTGTAAGAAAAGACATACGGATCGGGAGTCAACAGTCAGTTAAAAATAGCACGCCTCCATTTTTTCCCGACGATTGCAAAACCTGAGATACAAAAACTAAAAAGATCTTACAATCCCTAAAAATTACAAACACTCTTTGGAGTTATCTCTCCCTACAATTGTGCATTGTGCATCGCCATTTTAGATGTACACTTTTTTCTTAAATCAAAACTTTGAGTTTTCGCTCTCCCTTCATCCTGTAAACCAAAAAAGGCAAATAGATCACAACAAAATGAAAATTTTAGAGTTTATGTGTGAAAAAAATTAAAACAATAACAAATGTAAGTATAGAAAATTTACTCACACACCACAAATGAACACAAAAGTTTTGTTTTCCAAGTTTGAGAAATTCCACTAGTTCAACCCTAATTGCATGGAATTTTACAAGAAAGAGATTTCTTCTACACGTGTTTTAAAAATGGATATGCATGCTTGAAACATGTTAAAGATGCAAATGACCTATGGATCCAAAGCTTTTAAAGAGAATAACAAACGCTCATTAAATTCTCAATGAACGTGCGGTGGGATATTTACCAGAATCGAACTAGCCATTATTTTGCCCGTTCACAAAAAGCTTACCTAACAATCATAGATGATTGTAAAGTTATTTATCATCCGTAACGGGCTATATTTTTGTAAGAAATGACTTACGGATTGGGAGTCAACACTCAGTTAAAAACACCCCGCCTTCCCCTTTTCCCGACGATTGCAAAACCTGAGATATAAAAACTAAAAAGAGAGCTTAAATTCCCTAAAAATTGCAGACACTCATTGTAAGTATCTCTCTCTACATTTGTGCACTGTGCGTCTCCATTTTAGATGTACACTTTTTTCTTAAATCAAAACTTTGAGTTTTCACTCTCCCTCCATCCCGTAAACATAAAAAGGCAAATAGATCACAGCAAAATGAAAATTTTTGAGTTTATGTATGGAAAAAATTTAAAACAATAACAAATGTAAGTAAAAAAATTTTTTCACACACCAAAAATTAACACAAAACTTTTGTTATCCAAGTTTGGGAAATTCAACTAGTGCAACCCTAATAGCTTGGAATTTTACAAGAAAGAGATTTGTTCCACACGTGTTTTAAAAATGGATATGCAAGCTTCAAGCATGTTAAAGATGCAAATGACCTATGGATCCAAAGCTTTTAAAGAGAATAACATACGCTCATTAAATTCTCTAGTGAACGTGCGGTGGGATATTTACCCGAGTCAAACAAGCCATTATTTTGCCCGTTTGCAAAAAGCTGACCTAACAATCATAGGTGATTGTAAAGTGATTTTTCATTCGTAACGGGCTATATTATTGTAAGAAATGACTTGCGGATTGGGAGTCAACACTCAATTAAAAATCCCCCGCCTCTCCCTTTTCCTGACGATTGTAAACCCTGAGAAGTAAAAACTGAAAAGAGCTCACAATCCTGAAAAATCACAGACACTCTTTGGTATTATATCTCTCCACATTTGTGCATTGTGCATCTCCAGTTTAGATGTACACTTTTTTATTAAATCAAAACATTGAGTTTTCGTTCTCCCTTCATGCCGTAAACAAAAAAAGGTAAATAGATCACAAAAAAATGTAAATTTTAGAGTTTATGTATGGAAAAAAATTAAAACATTAACAAATGTAAGTAATGAAAATTTATTCACACACCACAATTGAACACAAAATTTTTGTTATCCAAGTTTGGGAAATTCCACTAGTTCAACCCTAATAGCTTGAAATTTTACAAGAAAGAGAATTCTTCTAGACGTGTTTTAAAAATGGATATGCATGCTTGAAACACGTTAAAGATGCAAATGACCTATGGATCCAAAGCTTTTAATTAGAATAACAAACACTCATTAAATTCTGAAGTGAACGTGCGGTGGGATATTCACCCGAGTGAAAGAAGCCATTATTTTGCCCGTTTTCAAAAAGCTGACCTAAGAATCATAAATGATTGTAATGTGATTTATCATGAGTAACGGGCTATACTTTTGTAAGAAAAGACATACGGATCGGGAGTCAACAGTCAGTTAAAAATAGCACGCCTCCATTTTTTCCCGACGATTGCAAAACCTGAGATACAAAAACTAAAAAGATCTTACAATCCCTAAAAATTACAAACACTCTTTGGAGTTATCTCTCCCTACAATTGTGCATTGTGCATCGCCATTTTAGATGTACACTTTTTTCTTAAATCAAAACTTTGAGTTTTCGCTCTCCCTTCATCCTGTAAACCAAAAAAGGCAAATAGATCACAACAAAATGAAAATTTTAGAGTTTATGTGTGAAAAAAATTAAAACAATAACAAATGTAAGTATAGAAAATTTACTCACACACCACAAATGAACACAAAAGTTTTGTTTTCCAAGTTTGAGAAATTCCACTAGTTCAACCCTAATTGCATGGAATTTTACAAGAAAGAGATTTCTTCTACACGTGTTTTAAAAATGGATATGCATGCTTGAAACATGTTAAAGATGCAAATGACCTATGGATCCAAAGCTTTTAAAGAGAATAACAAACGCTCATTAAATTCTCAATGAACGTGCGGTGGGATATTTACCAGAATCGAACTAGCCATTATTTTGCCCGTTCACAAAAAGCTTACCTAACAATCATAGATGATTGTAAAGTTATTTATCATCCGTAACGGGCTATATTTTTGTAAGAAATGACTTACGGATTGGGAGTCAACACTCAGTTAAAAACACCCCGCCTTCCCCTTTTCCCGACGATTGCAAAACCTGAGATATAAAAACTAAAAAGAGAGCTTAAATTCCCTAAAAATTGCAGACACTCATTGTAAGTATCTCTCTCTACATTTGTGCACTGTGCGTCTCCATTTTAGATGTACACTTTTTTCTTAAATCAAAACTTTGAGTTTTCACTCTCCCTCCATCCCGTAAACATAAAAAGGCAAATAGATCACAGCAAAATGAAAATTTTTGAGTTTATGTATGGAAAAAATTTAAAACAATAACAAATGTAAGTAAAAAAATTTTTTCACACACCAAAAATTAACACAAAACTTTTGTTATCCAAGTTTGGGAAATTCAACTAGTGCAACCCTAATAGCTTGGAATTTTACAAGAAAGAGATTTGTTCCACACGTGTTTTAAAAATGGATATGCAAGCTTCAAGCATGTTAAAGATGCAAATGACCTATGGATCCAAAGCTTTTAAAGAGAATAACATACGCTCATTAAATTCTCTAGTGAACGTGCGGTGGGATATTTACCCGAGTCAAACAAGCCATTATTTTGCCCGTTTGCAAAAAGCTGACCTAACAATCATAGGTGATTGTAAAGTGATTTTTCATTCGTAACGGGCTATATTATTGTAAGAAATGACTTGCGGATTGGGAGTCAACACTCAATTAAAAATCCCCCGCCTCTCCCTTTTCCTGACGATTGTAAACCCTGAGAAGTAAAAACTGAAAAGAGCTCACAATCCTGAAAAATCACAGACACTCTTTGGTATTATATCTCTCCACATTTGTGCATTGTGCATCTCCAGTTTAGATGTACACTTTTTTATTAAATCAAAACATTGAGTTTTCGTTCTCCCTTCATGCCGTAAACAAAAAAAGGTAAATAGATCACAAAAAAATGTAAATTTTAGAGTTTATGTATGGAAAAAAATTAAAACATTAACAAATGTAAGTAATGAAAATTTATTCACACACCACAATTGAACACAAAATTTTTGTTATCCAAGTTTGGGAAATTCCACTAGTTCAACCCTAATAGCTTGAAATTTTACAAGAAAGAGAATTCTTCTAGACGTGTTTTAAAAATGGATATGCATGCTTGAAACACGTTAAAGATGCAAATGACCTATGGATCCAAAGCTTTTAATTAGAATAACAAACACTCATTAAATTCTGAAGTGAACGTGCGGTGGGATATTCACCCGAGTGAAAGAAGCCATTATTTTGCCCGTTTTCAAAAAGCTGACCTAAGAATCATAAATGATTGTAATGTGATTTATCATGAGTAACGGGCTATACTTTTGTAAGAAAAGACATACGGATCGGGAGTCAACAGTCAGTTAAAAATAGCACGCCTCCATTTTTTCCCGACGATTGCAAAACCTGAGATACAAAAACTAAAAAGATCTTACAATCCCTAAAAATTACAAACACTCTTTGGAGTTATCTCTCCCTATAATTGTGCATTGTGCATCGCCATTTTAGATGTACACTTTTTTCTTAAATCAAAACTTTGAGTTTTCGCTCTCCCTTCATCCTGTAAACCAAAAAAGGCAAATAGATCACAACAAAATGAAAATTTTAGAGTTTATGTGTGAAAAAAATTAAAACAATAACAAATGTAAGTATAGAAAATTTACTCACACACCACAAATGAACACAAAAGTTTTGTTTTCCAAGTTTGAGAAATTCCACTAGTTCAACCCTAATTGCATGGAATTTTACAAGAAAGAGATTTCTTCTACACGTGTTTTAAAAATGGATATGCATGCTTGAAACATGTTAAAGATGCAAATGACCTATGGATCCAAAGCTTTTAAAGAGAATAACAAACGCTCATTAAATTCTCAATGAACGTGCGGTGGGATATTTACCAGAATCGAACTAGCCATTATTTTGCCCGTTCACAAAAAGCTTACCTAACAATCATAGATGATTGTAAAGTTATTTATCATCCGTAACGGGCTATATTTTTGTTAGAAATGACTTACGGATTGGGAGTCAACACTCAGTTAAAAACACCCCGCCTTCCCCTTTTCCCGACGATTGCAAAACCTGAGATATAAAAACTAAAAAGAGAGCTTAAATTCCCTAAAAATTGCAGACACTCATTGTAAGTATCTCTCTCTACATTTGTGCACTGTGCGTCTCCATTTTAGATGTACACTTTTTTCTTAAATCAAAACTTTGAGTTTTCACTCTCCCTCCATCCCGTAAACAAAAAAAGGCAAATAGATCACAGCAAAATGAAAATTTTTGAGTTTATGTATGGAAAAAATTTAAAACAATAACAAATGTAAGTAAAAAAATTTTTTCACACACCAAAAATTAACACAAAACTTTTGTTATCCAAGTTTGGGAAATTCAACTAGTGCAACCCTAATAGCTTGGAATTTTACAAGAAAGAGATTTGTTCCACACGTGTTTTAAAAATGGATATGCAAGCTTCAAGCATGTTAAAGATGCAAATGACCTATGGATCCAAAGCTTTTAAAGAGAATAACATACGCTCATTAAATTCTCTAGTGAACGTGCGGTGGGATATTTACCCGAGTCAAACAAGCCATTATTTTGCCCGTTTGCAAAAAGCTGACCTAACAATCATAGGTGATTGTAAAGTGATTTTTCATTCGTAACGGGCTATATTATTGTAAGAAATGACTTGCGGATTGGGAGTCAACACTCAATTAAAAATCCCCCGCCTCTCCCTTTTCCTGACGATTGTAAACCCTGAGAAGTAAAAACTGAAAAGAGCTCACAATCCTGAAAAATCACAGACACTCTTTGGTATTATATCTCTCCACATTTGTGCATTGTGCATCTCCAGTTTAGATGTACACTTTTTTATTAAATCAAAACATTGAGTTTTCGTTCTCCCTTCATGCCGTAAACAAAAAAAGGTAAATAGATCACAAAAAAATGTAAATTTTAGAGTTTATGTATGGAAAAAAATTAAAACATTAACAAATGTAAGTAATGAAAATTTATTCACACACCACAATTGAACACAAAATTTTTGTTATCCAAGTTTGGGAAATTCCACTAGTTCAACCCTAATAGCTTGAAATTTTACAAGAAAGAGAATTCTTCTAGACGTGTTTTAAAAATGGATATGCATGCTTGAAACACGTTAAAGATGCAAATGACCTATGGATCCAAAGCTTTTAATTAGAATAACAAACACTCATTAAATTCTGAAGTGAACGTGCGGTGGGATATT
Organism: Aristolochia californica; assembly: GCF_029961685.1. NCBI lineage: Eukaryota > Viridiplantae > Streptophyta > Magnoliopsida > Piperales > Aristolochiaceae > Aristolochia > Aristolochia californica. The sequence goes on from NW_027182261.1 coordinate 75,293, forward strand.
CACCCGAGTGAAAGAAGCCATTATTTTGCCCGTTTTCAAAAAGCTGACCTAAGAATCATAAATGATTGTAATGTGATTTATCATGAGTAACGGGCTATATTTTTGTAAGAAAAGACATACGGATCGGGAGTCAACAGTCAGTTAAAAATAGCACGCCTCCATTTTTTCCCGACGATTGCAAAACCTGAGATACAAAAACTAAAAAGATCTTACAATCCCTAAAAATTACAAACACTCTTTGGAGTTATCTCTCCCTACAATTGTGCATTGTGCATCGCCATTTTAGATGTACACTTTTTTCTTAAATCAAAACTTTGAGTTTTCGCTCTCCCTTCATCCTGTAAACCAAAAAAGGCAAATAGATCACAACAAAATGAAAATTTTAGAGTTTATGTGTGAAAAAAATTAAAACAATAACAAATGTAAGTATAGAAAATTTACTCACACACCACAAATGAACACAAAAGTTTTGTTTTCCAAGTTTGAGAAATTCCACTAGTTCAACCCTAATTGCATGGAATTTTACAAGAAAGAGATTTCTTCTACACGTGTTTTAAAAATGGATATGCATGCTTGAAACATGTTAAAGATGCAAATGACCTATGGATCCAAAGCTTTTAAAGAGAATAACAAACGCTCATTAAATTCTCAATGAACGTGCGGTGGGATATTTACCAGAATCGAACTAGCCATTATTTTGCCCGTTCACAAAAAGCTTACCTAACAATCATAGATGATTGTAAAGTTATTTATCATCCGTAACGGGCTATATTTTTGTAAGAAATGACTTACGGATTGGGAGTCAACACTCAGTTAAAAACACCCCGCCTTCCCCTTTTCCCGACGATTGCAAAACCTGAGATATAAAAACTAAAAAGAGAGGTTAAATTCCCTAAAAATTGCAGACACTCATTGTAAGTATCTCTCTCTACATTTGTGCACTGTGCGTCTCCATTTTAGATGTACACTTTTTTCTTAAATCAAAACTTTGAGTTTTCACTCTCCCTCCATCCCGTAAACATAAAAAGGCAAATAGATCACAGCAAAATGAAAATTTTTGAGTTTATGTATGGAAAAAATTTAAAACAATAACAAATGTAAGTAAAAAAATTTTTTCACACACCAAAAATTAACACAAAACTTTTGTTATCCAAGTTTGGGAAATTCAACTAGTGCAACCCTAATAGCTTGGAATTTTACAAGAAAGAGATTTGTTCCACACGTGTTTTAAAAATGGATATGCAAGCTTCAAGCATGTTAAAGATGCAAATGACCTATGGATCCAAAGCTTTTAAAGAGAATAACATACGCTCATTAAATTCTCTAGTGAACGTGCGGTGGGATATTTACCCGAGTCAAACAAGCCATTATTTTGCCCGTTTGCAAAAAGCTGACCTAACAATCATAGGTGATTGTAAAGTGATTTTTCATTCGTAACGGGCTATATTATTGTAAGAAATGACTTGCGGATTGGGAGTCAACACTCAATTAAAAATCCCCCGCCTCTCCCTTTTCCTGACGATTGTAAACCCTGAGAAGTAAAAACTGAAAAGAGCTCACAATCCTGAAAAATCACAGACACTCTTTGGTATTATATCTCTCCACATTTGTGCATTGTGCATCTCCAGTTTAGATGTACACTTTTTTATTAAATCAAAACATTGAGTTTTCGTTCTCCCTTCATGCCGTAAACAAAAAAAGGTAAATAGATCACAAAAAAATGTAAATTTTAGAGTTTATGTATGGAAAAAAATTAAAACATTAACAAATGTAAGTAATGAAAATTTATTCACACACCACAATTGAACACAAAATTTTTGTTATCCAAGTTTGGGAAATTCCACTAGTTCAACCCTAATAGCTTGAAATTTTACAAGAAAGAGAATTCTTCTAGACGTGTTTTAAAAATGGATATGCATGCTTGAAACACGTTAAAGATGCAAATGACCTATGGATCCAAAGCTTTTAATTAGAATAACAAACACTCATTAAATTCTGAAGTGAACGTGCGGTGGGATATTCACCCGAGTGAAAGAAGCCATTATTTTGCCCGTTTTCAAAAAGCTGACCTAAGAATCATAGATGATTGTAATGTGATTTATCATGAGTAACGGGCTATATTTTTGTAAGAAAAGACATACGGATCGGGAGTCAACAGTCAGTTAAAAATAGCACGCCTCCATTTTTTCCCGACGATTGCAAAACCTGAGATACAAAAACTAAAAAGATCTTACAATCCCTAAAAATTACAAACACTCTTTGGAGTTATCTCTCCCTACAATTGTGCATTGTGCATCGCCATTTTAGATGTACACTTTTTTCTTAAATCAAAACTTTGAGTTTTCGCTCTCCCTTCATCCTGTAAACCAAAAAAGGCAAATAGATCACAACAAAATGAAAATTTTAGAGTTTATGTGTGAAAAAAATTAAAACAATAACAAATGTAAGTATAGAAAATTTACTCACACACCACAAATGAACACAAAAGTTTTGTTTTCCAAGTTTGAGAAATTCCACTAGTTCAACCCTAATTGCATGGAATTTTACAAGAAAGAGATTTCTTCTACACGTGTTTTAAAAATGGATATGCATGCTTGAAACATGTTAAAGATGCAAATGACCTATGGATCCAAAGCTTTTAAAGAGAATAACAAACGCTCATTAAATTCTCAATGAACGTGCGGTGGGATATTTACCAGAATCGAACTAGCCATTATTTTGCCCGTTCACAAAAAGCTTACCTAACAATCATAGATGATTGTAAAGTTATTTATCATCCGTAACGGGCTATATTTTTGTAAGAAATGACTTACGGATTGGGAGTCAACACTCAGTTAAAAACACCCCGCCTTCCCCTTTTCCCGACGATTGCAAAACCTGAGATATAAAAACTAAAAAGAGAGCTTAAATTCCCTAAAAATTGCAGACACTCATTGTAAGTATCTCTCTCTACATTTGTGCACTGTGCGTCTCCATTTTAGATGTACACTTTTTTCTTAAATCAAAACTTTGAGTTTTCACTCTCCCTCCATCCCGTAAACATAAAAAGGCAAATAGATCACAGCAAAATCAAAATTTTTGAGTTTATGTATGGAAAAAATTTAAAACAATAACAAATGTAAGTAAAAAAATTTTTTCACACACCAAAAATTAACACAAAACTTTTGTTATCCAAGTTTGGGAAATTCAACTAGTGCAACCCTAATAGCTTGGAATTTTACAAGAAAGAGATTTGTTCCACACGTGTTTTAAAAATGGATATGCAAGCTTCAAGCATGTTAAAGATGCAAATGACCTATGGATCCAAAGCTTTTAAAGAGAATAACATACGCTCATTAAATTCTCTAGTGAACGTGCGGTGGGATATTTACCCGAGTCAAACAAGCCATTATTTTGCCCGTTTGCAAAAAGCTGACCTAACAATCATAGATGATTGTAAAGTGATTTTTCATTCGTAACGGGCTATATTATTGTAAGAAATGACTTGCGGATTGGGAGTCAACACTCAATTAAAAATCCCCCGCCTCTCCCTTTTCCTGACGATTGTAAACCCTGAGAAGTAAAAACTGAAAAGAGCTCACAATCCTGAAAAATCACAGACACTCTTTGGTATTATATCTCTCCACATTTGTGCATTGTGCATCTCCAGTTTAGATGTACACTTTTTTATTAAATCAAAACATTGAGTTTTCGTTCTCCCTTCATGCCGTAAACGAAAAAAGGTAAATAGATCACAAAAAAATGTAAATTTTAGAGTTTATGTATGAAAAAAAATTAAAACATTAACAAATGTAAGTAATGAAAATTTATTCACACACCACAATTGAACACAAAATTTTTGTTATCCAAGTTTGGGAAATTCCACTAGTTCAACCCTAATAGCTTGAAATTTTACAAGAAAGAGAATTCTTCTAGACGTGTTTTAAAAATGGATATGCATGCTTGAAACACGTTAAAGATGCAAATGACCTATGGATCCAAAGCTTTTAATTAGAATAACAAACACTCATTAAATTCTGAAGTGAACGTGCGGTGGGATATTCACCCGAGTGAAAGAAGCCATTATTTTGCCCGTTTTCAAAAAGCTGACCTAAGAATCATAGATGATTGTAATGTGATTTATCATGAGTAACGGGCTATATTTTTGTAAGAAAAGACATACGGATCGGGAGTCAACAGTCAGTTAAAAATAGCACGCCTCCATGTTTTCCCGACGATTGCAAAACCTGAGATACAAAAACTAAAAAGATCTTACAATCCCTAAAAATTACAAACACTCTTTGGAGTTATCTCTCCCTACAATTGTGCATTGTGCATCTCCATTTTAGATGTACACTTTTTTCTTAAATCAAAACTTTGAGTTTTCGCTCTCCCTTCATCCTGTAAACCAAAAAAGGCAAATAGATCACAACAAAATGAAAATTTTCGAGTTTATGTGTGAAAAAAATTAAAACAATAACAAATGTAAGTACAGAAAATTTACTCACACACCACAAATGAACACAAAAGTTTTGTTTTCCAAGTTTGAGAAATTCCACTAGTTCAACCCTAATTGCATGGAATTTTACAAGAAAGAGATTTCTTCTACACGTGTTTTAAAAATGGATATGCATGCTTGAAACATGTTAAAGATGCAAATGACCTATGGATCCAAAGCTTTTAAAGAGAATAACAAAAGCTCATTAAATTCTCAATGAACGTGCGGTGGGATATTTACCAGAATCGAACTAGCCATTATTTTGCCCGTTCACAAAAAGCTTACCTAACAATCATAGATGATTGTAAAGTGATTTGTTATCCGTAACGGGCTATATTTTTGTAAGAAATGACTTACGGATTGGGAGTCAACACTCAGTTAAAAACACCCCGCCTTCCCCTTTTCCCGACGATTGCAAAACCTGAGATATAAAAACTAAAAAGAGAGGTTAAATTCCCTAAAAATTGCAGACACTCATTGTAAGTATCTCTCTCTACATTTGTGCACTGTGCGTCTCCATTTTAGATGTACACTTTTTTCTTAAATCAAAACTTTGAGTTTTCACTCTCCCTCCATCCCGTAAACAAAAAAAGGCAAATAGATCACAGCAAAATGAAAATTTTTGAGTTTATGTATGGAAAAAATTTAAAACAATAACAAATGTAAGTAAAAAAATTTTTTCACACACCAAAAATTAACACAAAACTTTTGTTATCCAAGTTTGGGAAATTCAACTAGTGCAACCCTAATAGCTTGGAATTTTACAAGAAAGAGATTTGTTCCACACGTGTTTTAAAAATGGATATGCAAGCTTCAAGCATGTTAAAGATGCAAATGACCTATGGATCCAAAGCTTTTAAAGAGAATAACATACGCTCATTAAATTCTCTAGTGAACGTGCGGTGGGATATTTACCCGAGTCAAACAAGCCATTATTTTGCCCGTTTGCAAAAAGCTGACCTAACAATCATAGGTGATTGTAAAGTGATTTTTCATTCGTAACGGGCTATATTATTGTAAGAAATGACTTGCGGATTGGGAGTCAACACTCAATTAAAAATCCCCCGCCTCTCCCTTTTCCTGACGATTGTAAACCCTGAGAAGTAAAAACTGAAAAGAGCTCACAATCCTGAAAAATCACAGACACTCTTTGGTATTATATCTCTCCACATTTGTGCATTGTGCATCTCCAGTTTAGATGTACACTTTTTTATTAAATCAAAACATTGAGTTTTCGTTCTCCCTTCATGCCGTAAACGAAAAAAGGTAAATAGATCACAAAAAAATGTAAATTTTAGAGTTTATGTATGGAAAAAAATTAAAACATTAACAAATGTAAGTAATGAAAATTTATTCACACACCACAATTGAACACAAAATTTTTGTTATCCAAGTTTGGGAAATTCCACTAGTTCAACCCTAATAGCTTGAAATTTTACAAGAAAGAGAATTCTTCTAGACGTGTTTTAAAAATGGATATGCATGCTTGAAACACGTTAAAGATGCAAATGACCTATGGATCCAAAGCTTTTAATTAGAATAACAAACACTCATTAAATTCTGAAGTGAACGTGCGGTGGGATATTCACCCGAGTGAAAGAAGCCATTATTTTGCCCGTTTTCAAAAAGCTGACCTAAGAATCATAGATGATTGTAATGTGATTTATCATGAGTAACGGGCTATATTTTTGTAAGAAAAGACATACGGATCGGGAGTCAACAGTCAGTTAAAAATAGCACGCCTCCATTTTTTCCCGACGATTGCAAAACCTGAGATACAAAAACTAAAAAGATCTTACAATCCCTAAAAATTACAAACACTCTTTGGAGTTATCTCTCCCTACAATTGTGCATTGTGCATCTCCATTTTAGATGTACACTTTTTTCTTAAATCAAAACTTTGAGTTTTCGCTCTCCCTTCATCCTGTAAACCAAAAAAGGCAAATAGATCACAACAAAATGAAAATTTTCGAGTTTATGTGTGAAAAAAATTAAAACAATAACAAATGTAAGTACAGAAAATTTACTCACACACCACAAATGAACACAAAAGTTTTGTTTTCCAAGTTTGAGAAATTCCACTAGTTCAACCCTAATTGCATGGAATTTTACAAGAAAGAGATTTCTTCTACACGTGTTTTAAAAATGGATATGCATGCTTGAAACATGTTAAAGATGCAAATGACCTATGGATCCAAAGCTTTTAAAGAGAATAACAAAAGCTCATTAAATTCTCAATGAACGTGCGGTGGGATATTTACCAGAATCGAACTAGCCATTATTTTGCCCGTTCACAAAAAGCTTACCTAACAATCATAGATGATTGTAAAGTGATTTGTTATCCGTAACGGGCTATATTTTTGTAAGAAATGACTTACGGATTGGGAGTCAACACTCAGTTAAAAACACCCCGCCTTCCCCTTTTCCCGACGATTGCAAAACCTGAGATATAAAAACTAAAAAGAGAGGTTAAATTCCCTAAAAATTGCAGACACTCATTGTAAGTATCTCTCTCTACATTTGTGCACTGTGCGTCTCCATTTTAGATGTACACTTTTTTCTTAAATCAAAACTTTGAGTTTTCACTCTCCCTCCATCCCGTAAACAAAAAAAGGCAAATAGATCACAGCAAAATGAAAATTTTTGAGTTTATGTATGGAAAAAATTTAAAACAATAACAAATGTAAGTAAAAAAATTTTTTCACACACCAAAAATTAACACAAAACTTTTGTTATCCAAGTTTGGGAAATTCAACTAGTGCAACCCTAATAGCTTGGAATTTTACAAGAAAGAGATTTGTTCCACACGTGTTTTAAAAATGGATATGCAAGCTTCAAGCATGTTAAAGATGCAAATGACCTATGGATCCAAAGCTTTTAAAGAGAATAACATACGCTCATTAAATTCTCTAGTGAACGTGCGGTGGGATATTTACCCGAGTCAAACAAGCCATTATTTTGCCCGTTTGCAAAAAGCTGACCTAACAATCATAGGTGATTGTAAAGTGATTTTTCATTCGTAACGGGCTATATTATTGTAAGAAATGACTTGCGGATTGGGAGTCAACACTCAATTAAAAATCCCCCGCCTCTCCCTTTTCCTGACGATTGTAAACCCTGAGAAGTAAAAACTGAAAAGAGCTCACAATCCTGAAAAATCACAGACACTCTTTGGTATTATATCTCTCCACATTTGTGCATTGTGCATCTCCAGTTTAGATGTACACTTTTTTATTAAATCAAAACATTGAGTTTTCGTTCTCCCTTCATGCCGTAAACAAAAAAAGGTAAATAGATCACAAAAAAATGTAAATTTTAGAGTTTATGTATGGAAAAAAATTAAAACATTAACAAATGTAAGTAATGAAAATTTATTCACACACCACAATTGAACACAAAATTTTTGTTATCCAAGTTTGGGAAATTCCACTAGTTCAACCCTAATAGCTTGAAATTTTACAAGAAAGAGAATTCTTCTAGACGTGTTTTAAAAATGGATATGCATGCTTGAAACACGTTAAAGATGCAAATGACCTATGGATCCAAAGCTTTTAATTAGAATAACAAACACTCATTAAATTCTGAAGTGAACGTGCGGTGGGATATTCACCCGAGTGAAAGAAGCCATTATTTTGCCCGTTTTCAAAAAGCTGACCTAAGAATCATAGATGATTGTAATGTGATTTATCATGAGTAACGGGCTATATTTTTGTAAGAAAAGACATACGGATCGGGAGTCAACAGTCAGTTAAAAATAGCACGCCTCCATTTTTTCCCGACGATTGCAAAACCTGAGATACAAAAACTAAAAAGATCTTACAATCCCTAAAAATTAAAAACACTCTTTGGAGTTATCTCTCCCTACAATTGTGCATTGTGCATCGCCATTTTAGATGTACACTTTTTTCTTAAATCAAAACTTTGAGTTTTCGCTCTCCCTTCATCCTGTAAACCAAAAAAGGCAAATAGATCACAACAAAATGAAAATTTTAGAGTTTATGTGTGAAAAAAATTAAAACAATAAAAAATGTAAGTATAGAAAATTTACTCACACACCACAAATGAACACAAAAGTTTTGTTTTCCAAGTTTGAGAAATTCCACTAGTTCAACCCTAATTGCATGGAATTTTACAAGAAAGAGATTTCTTCTACACGTGTTTTAAAAATGGATATGCATGCTTGAAACATGTTAAAGATGCAAATGACCTATGGATCCAAAGCTTTTAAAGAGAATAACAAACGCTCATTAAATTCTCAATGAACGTGCGGTGGGATATTTACCAGAATCGAACTAGCCATTATTTTGCCCGTTCACAAAAAGCTTACCTAACAATCATAGATGATTGTAAAGTTATTTATCATCCGTAACGGGCTATATTTTTGTAAGAAATGACTTACGGATTGGGAGTCAACACTCAGTTAAAAACACCCCGCCTTCCCCTTTTCCCGACGATTGCAAAACCTGAGATATAAAAACTAAAAAGAGAGCTTAAATTCCCTAAAAATTGCAGACACTCATTGTAAGTATCTCTCTCTACATTTGTGCACTGTGCGTCTCCATTTTAGATGTACACTTTTTTCTTAAATCAAAACTTTGAGTTTTCACTCTCCCTCCATCCCGTAAACAAAAAAAGGCAAATAGATCACAGCAAAATGAAAATTTTTGAGTTTATGTATGGAAAAAATTTAAAACAATAACAAATGTAAGTAAAAAAATTTTTTCACACACCAAAAATTAACACAAAACTTTTGTTATCCAAGTTTGGGAAATTCAACTAGTGCAACCCTAATAGCTTGGAATTTTACAAGAAAGAGATTTGTTCCACACGTGTTTTAAAAATGGATATGCAAGCTTCAAGCATGTTAAAGATGCAAATGACCTATGGATCCAAAGCTTTTAAAGAGAATAACATACGCTCATTAAATTCTCTAGTGAACGTGCGGTGGGATATTTACCCGAGTCAAACAAGCCATTATTTTGCCCGTTTGCAAAAAGCTGACCTAACAATCATAGGTGATTGTAAAGTGATTTTTCATTCGTAACGGGCTATATTATTGTAAGAAATGACTTGCGGATTGGGAGTCAACACTCAATTAAAAATCCCCCGCCTCTCCCTTTTCCTGACGATTGTAAACCCTGAGAAGTAAAAACTGAAAAGAGCTCACAATCCTGAAAAATCACAGACACTCTTTGGTATTATATCTCTCCACATTTGTGCATTGTGCATCTCCAGTTTAGATGTACACTTTTTTATTAAATCAAAACATTGAGTTTTCGTTCTCCCTTCATGCCGTAAACAAAAAAAGGTAAATAGATCACAAAAAAATGTAAATTTTAGAGTTTATGTATGGAAAAAAATTAAAACATTAACAAATGTAAGTAATGAAAATTTATTCACACACCACAATTGAACACAAAATTTTTGTTATCCAAGTTTGGGAAATTCCACTAGTTCAACCCTAATAGCTTGAAATTTTACAAGAAAGAGAATTCTTCTAGACGTGTTTTAAAAATGGATATGCATGCTTGAAACACGTTAAAGATGCAAATGACCTATGGATCCAAAGCTTTTAATTAGAATAACAAACACTCATTAAATTCTGAAGTGAACGTGCGGTGGGATATTCACCCGAGTGAAAGAAGCCATTATTTTGCCCGTTTTCAAAAAGCTGACCTAAGAATCATAGATGATTGTAATGTGATTTATCATGAGTAACGGGCTATATTTTTGTAAGAAAAGACATACGGATCGGGAGTCAACAGTCAGTTAAAAATAGCACGCCTCCATTTTTTCCCGACGATTGCAAAACCTGAGATACAAAAACTAAAAAGATCTTACAATCCCTAAAAATTAAAAACACTCTTTGGAGTTATCTCTCCCTACAATTGTGCATTGTGCATCGCCATTTTAGATGTACACTTTTTTCTTAAATCAAAACTTTGAGTTTTCGCTCTCCCTTCATCCTGTAAACCAAAAAAGGCAAATAGATCACAACAAAATGAAAATTTTAGAGTTTATGTGTGAAAAAAATTAAAACAATAAAAAATGTAAGTATAGAAAATTTACTCACACACCACAAATGAACACAAAAGTTTTGTTTTCCAAGTTTGAGAAATTCCACTAGTTCAACCCTAATTGCATGGAATTTTACAAGAAAGAGATTTCTTCTACACGTGTTTTAAAAATGGATATGCATGCTTGAAACATGTTAAAGATGCAAATGACCTATGGATCCAAAGCTTTTAAAGAGAATAACAAACGCTCATTAAATTCTCAATGAACGTGCGGTGGGATATTTACCAGAATCGAACTAGCCATTATTTTGCCCGTTCACAAAAAGCTTACCTAACAATCATAGATGATTGTAAAGTTATTTATCATCCGTAACGGGCTATATTTTTGTAAGAAATGACTTACGGATTGGGAGTCAACACTCAGTTAAAAACACCCCGCCTTCCCCTTTTCCCGACGATTGCAAAACCTGAGATATAAAAACTAAAAAGAGAGGTTAAATTCCCTAAAAATTGCAGACACTCATTGTAAGTATCTCTCTCTACATTTGTGCACTGTGCGTCTCCATTTTAGATGTACACTTTTTTCTTAAATCAAAACTTTGAGTTTTCACTCTCCCTCCATCCCGTAAACAAAAAAAGGCAAATAGATCACAGCAAAATGAAAATTTTTGAGTTTATGTATGGAAAAAATTTAAAACAATAACAAATGTAAGTAAAAAAATTTTTTCACACACCAAAAATTAACACAAAACTTTTGTTATCCAAGTTTGGGAAATTCAACTAGTGCAACCCTAATAGCTTGGAATTTTACAAGAAAGAGATTTGTTCCACACGTGTTTTAAAAATGGATATGCAAGCTTCAAGCATGTTAAAGATGCAAATGACCTATGGATCCAAAGCTTTTAAAGAGAATAACATACGCTCATTAAATTCTCTAGTGAACGTGCGGTGGGATATTTACCCGAGTCAAACAAGCCATTATTTTGCCCGTTTGCAAAAAGCTGACCTAACAATCATAGATGATTGTAAAGTGATTTTTCATTCGTAACGGGCTATATTATTGTAAGAAATGACTTGCGGATTGGGAGTCAACACTCAATTAAAAATCCCCCGCCTCTCCCTTTTCCTGACGATTGTAAACCCTGAGAAGTAAAAACTGAAAAGAGCTCACAATCCTGAAAAATCACAGACACTCTTTGGTATTATATCTCTCCACATTTGTGCATTGTGCATCTCCAGTTTAGATGTACACTTTTTTATTAAATCAAAACATTGAGTTTTCGTTCTCCCTTCATGCCGTAAACAAAAAGAGGTAAATAGATCACAAAAAAATGTAAATTTTAGAGTTTATGTATGAAAAAAATTAAAACATTAACAAATGTAAGTAATGAAAATTTATTCACACACCACAATTGAACACAAAATTTTTGTTATCCAAGTTTGGGAAATTCCACTAGTTCAACCCTAATAGCTTGAAATTTTACAAGAAAGAGAATTCTTCTAGACGTGTTTTAAAAATGGATATGCATGCTTGAAACACGTTAAAGATGCAAATGACCTATGGATCCAAAGCTTTTAATTAGAATAACAAACACTCATTAAATTCTGAAGTGAACGTGCGGTGGGATATTCACCCGAGTGAAAGAAGCCATTATTTTGCCCGTTTTCAAAAAGCTGACCTAAGAATCATAGATGATTGTAATGTGATTTATCATGAGTAACGGGCTATATTTTTGTAAGAAAAGACATACGGATCGGGAGTCAACAGTCAGTTAAAAATAGCACGCCTCCATGTTTTCCCGACGATTGCAAAACCTGAGATACAAAAACTAAAAAGATCTTACAATCCCTAAAAATTACAAACACTCTTTGGAGTTATCTCTCCCTACAATTGTGCATTGTGCATCTCCATTTTAGATGTACACTTTTTTCTTAAATCAAAACTTTGAGTTTTCGCTCTCCCTTCATCCTGTAAACCAAAAAAGGCAAATAGATCACAACAAAATGAAAATTTTAGAGTTTATGTGTGAAAAAAATTAAAACAATAACAAATGTAAGTACAGAAAATTTACTCACACACCACAAATGAACACAAAAGTTTTGTTTTCCAAGTTTGAGAAATTCCACTAGTTCAACCCTAATTGCATGGAATTTTACAAGAAAGAGATTTCTTCTACACGTGTTTTAAAAATGGATATGCATGCTTGAAACATGTTAAAGATGCAAATGACCTATGGATCCAAAGCTTTTAAAGAGAATAACAAAAGCTCATTAAATTCTCAACGAACGTGCGGTGGGATATTTACCAGAATCAAACTAGCCATTATTTTGCCCGTTCACAAAAAGCTTACCTAACAATCATAGATGATTGTAAAGTGATTTGTTATCCGTAACGGGCTATATTTTTGTAAGAAATGACTTACGGATTGGGAGTCAACACTCAGTTAAAAACACTCCGCCTTCCCCTTTTCCCGACGATTGCAAAACCTGAGATATAAAAACTAAAAAGAGAGCTTAAATTCCCTAAAAATTGCAGACACTCATTGTAAGTATCTCTCTCTACATTTGTGCACTGTGCGTCTCCATTTTAGATGTACACTTTTTTCTTAAATCAAAACTTTGAGTTTTCACTCTCCCTCCATCCCGTAAACATAAAAAGGCAAATAGATCACAGCAAAATGAAAATTTTTGAGTTTATGTATGGAAAAAATTTAAAACAATAACAAATGTAAGTAAAAAAAATTTTTCACACACCAAAAATTAACACAAAACTTTTGTTATCCAAGTTTGGGAAATTCAACTAGTGCAACCCTAATAGCTTGGAATTTTACAAGAAAGAGATTTGTTCCACACGTGTTTTAAAAATGGATATGCAAGCTTCAAGCATGTTAAAGATGCAAATGGCCTATGGATCCAAAGCTTTTAAAGAGAATAACATACGCTCATTAAATTCTCTAGTGAACGTGCGGTGGGATATTTACCCGAGTCAAACAAGCCATTATTTTGCCCGTTTGCAAAAAGCTGACCTAACAATCATAGATGATTGTAAAGTGATTTTTCATTCGTAACGGGCTATATTATTGTAAGAAATGACTTGCGGATTGGGAGTCAACACTCAATTAAAAATCCCCCGCCTCTCCCTTTTCCTGACGATTGTAAACCCTGAGAAGTAAAAACTGAAAAGAGCTCACAATCCTGAAAAATCACAGACACTCTTTGGTATTATATCTCTCCACATTTGTGCATTGTGCATCTCCAGTTTAGATGTACACTTTTTTATTAAATCAAAACATTGAGTTTTCGTTCTCCCTTCATGCCGTAAACAAAAAAAGGTAAATAGATCACAAAAAAATGTAAATTTTAGAGTTTATGTATGAAAAAAAATTAAAACATTAACAAATGTAAGTAATGAAAATTTATTCACACACCACAATTGAACACAAAATTTTTGTTATCCAAGTTTGGGAAATTCCACTAGTTCAACCCTAATAGCTTGAAATTTTACAAGAAAGAGAATTCTTCTAGACGTGTTTTAAAAATGGATATGCATGCTTGAAACACGTTAAAGATGCAAATGACCTATGGATCCAAAGCTTTTAATTAGAATAACAAACACTCATTAAATTCTGAAGTGAACGTGCGGTGGGATATTCACCCGAGTGAAAGAAGCCATTATTTTGCCCGTTTTCAAAAAGCTGACCTAAGAATCATAGATGATTGTAATGTGATTTATCATGAGTAACGGGCTATATTTTTGTAAGAAAAGACATACGGATCGGGAGTCAACAGTCAGTTAAAAATAGCACGCCTCCATGTTTTCCCGACGATTGCAAAACCTGAGATACAAAAACTAAAAAGATCTTACAATCCCTAAAAATTACAAACACTCTTTGGAGTTATCTCTCCCTACAATTGTGCATTGTGCATCTCCATTTTAGATGTACACTTTTTTCTTAAATCAAAACTTTGAGTTTTCGCTCTCCCTTCATCCTGTAAACCAAAAAAGGCAAATAGATCACAACAAAATGAAAATTTTAGAGTTTATGTGTGAAAAAAATTAAAACAATAACAAATGTAAGTACAGAAAATTTACTCACACACCACAAATGAACACAACAGTTTTGTTTTCCAAGTTTGAGAAATTCCACTAGTTCAACCCTAATTGCATGGAATTTTACAAGAAAGAGATTTCTTCTACACGTGTTTTAAAAATGGATATGCATGCTTGAAACATGTTAAAGATGCAAATGACCTATGGATCCAAAGCTTTTAAAGAGAATAACAAAAGCTCATTAAATTCTCAACGAACGTGCGGTGGGATATTTACCAGAATCAAACTAGCCATTATTTTGCCCGTTCACAAAAAGCTTACCTAACAATCATAGATGATTGTAAAGTGATTTGTTATCCGTAACGGGCTATATTTTTGTAAGAAATGACTTACGGATTGGGAGTCAACACTCAGTTAAAAACACTCCGCCTTCCCCTTTTCCCGACGATTGCAAAACCTGAGATATAAAAACTAAAAAGAGAGCTTAAATTCCCTAAAAATTGCAGACACTCATTGTAAGTATCTCTCTCTACATTTGTGCACTGTGCGTCTCCATTTTAGATGTACACTTTTTTCTTAAATCAAAACTTTGAGTTTTCACTCTCCCTCCATCCCGTAAACATAAAAAGGCAAATAGATCACAGCAAAATGAAAATTTTTGAGTTTATGTATGGAAAAAATTTAAAACAATAACAAATGTAAGTAAAAAAAATTTTTCACACACCAAAAATTAACACAAAACTTTTGTTATCCAAGTTTGGGAAATTCAACTAGTGCAACCCTAATAGCTTGGAATTTTACAAGAAAGAGATTTGTTCCACACGTGTTTTAAAAATGGATATGCAAGCTTCAAGCATGTTAAAGATGCAAATGGCCTATGGATCCAAAGCTTTTAAAGAGAATAACATACGCTCATTAAATTCTCTAGTGAACGTGCGGTGGGATATTTACCCGAGTCAAACAAGCCATTATTTTGCCCGTTTGCAAAAAGCTGACCTAACAATCATAGATGATTGTAAAGTGATTTTTCATTCGTAACGGGCTATATTATTGTAAGAAATGACTTGCGGATTGGGAGTCAACACTCAATTAAAAATCCCCCGCCTCTCCCTTTTCCTGACGATTGTAAACCCTGAGAAGTAAAAACTGAAAAGAGCTCACAATCCTGAAAAATCACAGACACTCTTTGGTATTATATCTCTCCACATTTGTGCATTGTGCATCTCCAGTTTAGATGTACACTTTTTTATTAAATCAAAACATTGAGTTTTCGTTCTCCCTTCATGCCGTAAACAAAAAAAGGTAAATAGATCACAAAAAAATGTAAATTTTAGAGTTTATGTATGAAAAAAAATTAAAACATTAACAAATGTAAGTAATGAAAATTTATTCACACACCACAATTGAACACAAAATTTTTGTTATCCAAG
This sequence comes from Aristolochia californica, assembly GCF_029961685.1. NCBI lineage: Eukaryota > Viridiplantae > Streptophyta > Magnoliopsida > Piperales > Aristolochiaceae > Aristolochia > Aristolochia californica. The sequence goes on from NW_027182261.1 coordinate 91,268, forward strand.
TTTGGGAAATTCCACTAGTTCAACCCTAATAGCTTGAAATTTTACAAGAAAGAGAATTCTTCTAGACGTGTTTTAAAAATGGATATGCATGCTTGAAACACGTTAAAGATGCAAATGACCTATGGATCCAAAGCTTTTAATTAGAATAACAAACACTCATTAAATTCTGAAGTGAACGTGCGGTGGGATATTCACCCGAGTGAAAGAAGCCATTATTTTGCCCGTTTTCAAAAAGCTGACCTAAGAATCATAGATGATTGTAATGTGATTTATCATGAGTAACGGGCTATATTTTTGTAAGAAAAGACATACGGATCGGGAGTCAACAGTCAGTTAAAAATAGCACGCCTCCATGTTTTCCCGACGATTGCAAAACCTGAGATACAAAAACTAAAAAGATCTTACAATCCCTAAAAATTACAAACACTCTTTGGAGTTATCTCTCCCTACAATTGTGCATTGTGCATCTCCATTTTAGATGTACACTTTTTTCTTAAATCAAAACTTTGAGTTTTCGCTCTCCCTTCATCCTGTAAACCAAAAAAGGCAAATAGATCACAACAAAATGAAAATTTTAGAGTTTATGTGTGAAAAAAATTAAAACAATAACAAATGTAAGTACAGAAAATTTACTCACACACCACAAATGAACACAAAAGTTTTGTTTTCCAAGTTTGAGAAATTCCACTAGTTCAACCCTAATTGCATGGAATTTTACAAGAAAGAGATTTCTTCTACACGTGTTTTAAAAATGGATATGCATGCTTGAAACATGTTAAAGATGCAAATGACCTATGGATCCAAAGCTTTTAAAGAGAATAACAAAAGCTCATTAAATTCTCAACGAACGTGCGGTGGGATATTTACCAGAATCAAACTAGCCATTATTTTGCCCGTTCACAAAAAGCTTACCTAACAATCATAGATGATTGTAAAGTGATTTGTTATCCGTAACGGGCTATATTTTTGTAGGAAATGACTTACGGATTGGGAGTCAACACTCAGTTAAAAACACTCCGCCTTCCCCTTTTCCCGACGATTGCAAAACCTGAGATATAAAAACTAAAAAGAGAGCTTAAATTCCCTAAAAATTGCAGACACTCATTGTAAGTATCTCTCTCTACATTTGTGCACTGTGCGTCTCCATTTTAGATGTACACTTTTTTCTTAAATCAAAACTTTGAGTTTTCACTCTCCCTCCATCCCGTAAACATAAAAAGGCAAATAGATCACAGCAAAATGAAAATTTTTGAGTTTATGTATGGAAAAAATTTAAAACAATAACAAATGTAAGTAAAAAAAATTTTTCACACACCAAAAATTAACACAAAACTTTTGTTATCCAAGTTTGGGAAATTCAACTAGTGCAACCCTAATAGCTTGGAATTTTACAAGAAAGAGATTTGTTCCACACGTGTTTTAAAAATGGATATGCAAGCTTCAAGCATGTTAAAGATGCAAATGGCCTATGGATCCAAAGCTTTTAAAGAGAATAACATACGCTCATTAAATTCTCTAGTGAACGTGCGGTGGGATATTTACCCGAGTCAAACAAGCCATTATTTTGCCCGTTTGCAAAAAGCTGACCTAACAATCATAGATGATTGTAAAGTGATTTTTCATTCGTAACGGGCTATATTATTGTAAGAAATGACTTGCGGATTGGGAGTCAACACTCAATTAAAAATCCCCCGCCTCTCCCTTTTCCTGACGATTGTAAACCCTGAGAAGTAAAAACTGAAAAGAGCTCACAATCCTGAAAAATCACAGACACTCTTTGGTATTATATCTCTCCACATTTGTGCATTGTGCATCTCCAGTTTAGATGTACACTTTTTTATTAAATCAAAACATTGAGTTTTCGTTCTCCCTTCATGCCGTAAACAAAAAAAGGTAAATAGATCACAAAAAAATGTAAATTTTAGAGTTTATGTATGAAAAAAAATTAAAACATTAACAAATGTAAGTAATGAAAATTTATTCACACACCACAATTGAACACAAAATTTTTGTTATCCAAGTTTGGGAAATTCCACTAGTTCAACCCTAATAGCTTGAAATTTTACAAGAAAGAGAATTCTTCTAGACGTGTTTTAAAAATGGATATGCATGCTTGAAACACGTTAAAGATGCAAATGACCTATGGATCCAAAGCTTTTAATTAGAATAACAAACACTCATTAAATTCTGAAGTGAACGTGCGGTGGGATATTCACCCGAGTGAAAGAAGCCATTATTTTGCCCGTTTTCAAAAAGCTGACCTAAGAATCATAGATGATTGTAATGTGATTTATCATGAGTAACGGGCTATATTTTTGTAAGAAAAGACATACGGATCGGGAGTCAACAGTCAGTTAAAAATAGCACGCCTCCATGTTTTCCCGACGATTGCAAAACCTGAGATACAAAAACTAAAAAGATCTTACAATCCCTAAAAATTACAAACACTCTTTGGAGTTATCTCTCCCTACAATTGTGCATTGTGCATCTCCATTTTAGATGTACACTTTTTTCTTAAATCAAAACTTTGAGTTTTCGCTCTCCCTTCATCCTGTAAACCAAAAAAGGCAAATAGATCACAACAAAATGAAAATTTTAGAGTTTATGTGTGAAAAAAATTAAAACAATAACAAATGTAAGTACAGAAAATTTACTCACACACCACAAATGAACACAAAAGTTTTGTTTTCCAAGTTTGAGAAATTCCACTAGTTCAACCCTAATTGCATGGAATTTTACAAGAAAGAGATTTCTTCTACACGTGTTTTAAAAATGGATATGCATGCTTGAAACATGTTAAAGATGCAAATGACCTATGGATCCAAAGCTTTTAAAGAGAATAACAAAAGCTCATTAAATTCTCAACGAACGTGCGGTGGGATATTTACCAGAATCAAACTAGCCATTATTTTGCCCGTTCACAAAAAGCTTACCTAACAATCATAGATGATTGTAAAGTGATTTGTTATCCGTAACGGGCTATATTTTTGTAGGAAATGACTTACGGATTGGGAGTCAACACTCAGTTAAAAACACTCCGCCTTCCCCTTTTCCCGACGATTGCAAAACCTGAGATATAAAAACTAAAAAGAGAGCTTAAATTCCCTAAAAATTGCAGACACTCATTGTAAGTATCTCTCTCTACATTTGTGCACTGTGCGTCTCCATTTTAGATGTACACTTTTTTCTTAAATCAAAACTTTGAGTTTTCACTCTCCCTCCATCCCGTAAACATAAAAAGGCAAATAGATCACAGCAAAATGAAAATTTTTGAGTTTATGTATGGAAAAAATTTAAAACAATAACAAATGTAAGTAAAAAAAATTTTTCACACACCAAAAATTAACACAAAACTTTTGTTATCCAAGTTTGGGAAATTCAACTAGTGCAACCCTAATAGCTTGGAATTTTACAAGAAAGAGATTTGTTCCACACGTGTTTTAAAAATGGATATGCAAGCTTCAAGCATGTTAAAGATGCAAATGGCCTATGGATCCAAAGCTTTTAAAGAGAATAACATACGCTCATTAAATTCTCTAGTGAACGTGCGGTGGGATATTTACCCGAGTCAAACAAGCCATTATTTTGCCCGTTTGCAAAAAGCTGACCTAACAATCATAGATGATTGTAAAGTGATTTTTCATTCGTAACGGGCTATATTATTGTAAGAAATGACTTGCGGATTGGGAGTCAACACTCAATTAAAAATCCCCCGCCTCTCCCTTTTCCTGACGATTGTAAACCCTGAGAAGTAAAAACTGAAAAGAGCTCACAATCCTGAAAAATCACAGACACTCTTTGGTATTATATCTCTCCACATTTGTGCATTGTGCATCTCCAGTTTAGATGTACACTTTTTTATTAAATCAAAACATTGAGTTTTCGTTCTCCCTTCATGCCGTAAACAAAAAAAGGTAAATAGATCACAAAAAAATGTAAATTTTAGAGTTTATGTATGAAAAAAAATTAAAACATTAACAAATGTAAGTAATGAAAATTTATTCACACACCACAATTGAACACAAAATTTTTGTTATCCAAGTTTGGGAAATTCCACTAGTTCAACCCTAATAGCTTGAAATTTTACAAGAAAGAGAATTCTTCTAGACGTGTTTTAAAAATGGATATGCATGCTTGAAACACGTTAAAGATGCAAATGACCTATGGATCCAAAGCTTTTAATTAGAATAACAAACACTCATTAAATTCTGAAGTGAACGTGCGGTGGGATATTCACCCGAGTGAAAGAAGCCATTATTTTGCCCGTTTTCAAAAAGCTGACCTAAGAATCATAGATGATTGTAATGTGATTTATCATGAGTAACGGGCTATATTTTTGTAAGAAAAGACATACGGATCGGGAGTCAACAGTCAGTTAAAAATAGCACGCCTCCATGTTTTCCCGACGATTGCAAAACCTGAGATACAAAAACTAAAAAGATCTTACAATCCCTAAAAATTACAAACACTCTTTGGAGTTATCTCTCCCTACAATTGTGCATTGTGCATCTCCATTTTAGATGTACACTTTTTTCTTAAATCAAAACTTTGAGTTTTCGCTCTCCCTTCATCCTGTAAACCAAAAAAGGCAAATAGATCACAACAAAATAAAAATTTTAGAGTTTATGTGTGAAAAAAATTAAAACAATAACAAATGTAAGTACAGAAAATTTACTCACACACCACAAATGAACACAAAAGTTTTGTTTTCCAAGTTTGAGAAATTCCACTAGTTCAACCCTAATTGCATGGAATTTTACAAGAAAGAGATTTCTTCTACACGTGTTTTAAAAATGGATATGCATGCTTGAAACATGTTAAAGATGCAAATGACCTATGGATCCAAAGCTTTTAAAGAGAATAACAAAAGCTCATTAAATTCTCAACGAACGTGCGGTGGGATATTTACCAGAATCAAACTAGCCATTATTTTGCCCGTTCACAAAAAGCTTACCTAACAATCATAGATGATTGTAAAGTGATTTGTTATCCGTAACGGGCTATATTTTTGTAGGAAATGACTTACGGATTGGGAGTCAACACTCAGTTAAAAACACTCCGCCTTCCCCTTTTCCCGACGATTGCAAAACCTGAGATATAAAAACTAAAAAGAGAGCTTAAATTCCCTAAAAATTGCAGACACTCATTGTAAGTATCTCTCTCTACATTTGTGCACTGTGCGTCTCCATTTTAGATGTACACTTTTTTCTTAAATCAAAACTTTGAGTTTTCACTCTCCCTCCATCCCGTAAACATAAAAAGGCAAATAGATCACAGCAAAATGAAAAATTTTGAGTTTATGTATGGAAAAAATTTAAAACAATAACAAATGTAAGTAAAAAAAATTTTTCACACACCAAAAATTAACACAAAACTTTTGTTATCCAAGTTTGGGAAATTCAACTAGTGCAACCCTAATAGCTTGGAATTTTACAAGAAAGAGATTTGTTCCACACGTGTTTTAAAAATGGATATGCAAGCTTCAAGCATGTTAAAGATGCAAATGGCCTATGGATCCAAAGCTTTTAAAGAGAATAACATACGCTCATTAAATTCTCTAGTGAACGTGCGGTGGGATATTTACCCGAGTCAAACAAGCCATTATTTTGCCCGTTTGCAAAAAGCTGACCTAACAATCATAGATGATTGTAAAGTGATTTTTCATTCGTAACGGGCTATATTATTGTAAGAAATGACTTGCGGATTGGGAGTCAACACTCAATTAAAAATCCCCCGCCTCTCCCTTTTCCTGACGATTGTAAACCCTGAGAAGTAAAAACTGAAAAGAGCTCACAATCCTGAAAAATCACAGACACTCTTTGGTATTATATCTCTCCACATTTGTGCATTGTGCATCTCCAGTTTAGATGTACACTTTTTTATTAAATCAAAACATTGAGTTTTCGTTCTCCCTTCATGCCGTAAACAAAAAAAGGTAAATAGATCACAAAAAAATGTAAATTTTAGAGTTTATGTATGAAAAAAAATTAAAACATTAACAAATGTAAGTAATGAAAATTTATTCACACACCACAATTGAACACAAAATTTTTGTTATCCAAGTTTGGGAAATTCCACTAGTTCAACCCTAATAGCTTGAAATTTTACAAGAAAGAGAATTCTTCTAGACGTGTTTTAAAAATGGATATGCATGCTTGAAACACGTTAAAGATGCAAATGACCTATGGATCCAAAGCTTTTAATTAGAATAACAAACACTCATTAAATTCTGAAGTGAACGTGCGGTGGGATATTCACCCGAGTGAAAGAAGCCATTATTTTGCCCGTTTTCAAAAAGCTGACCTAAGAATCATAGATGATTGTAATGTGATTTATCATGAGTAACGGGCTATATTTTTGTAAGAAAAGACATACGGATCGGGAGTCAACAGTCAGTTAAAAATAGCACGCCTCCATGTTTTCCCGACGATTGCAAAACCTGAGATACAAAAACTAAAAAGATCTTACAATCCCTAAAAATTACAAACACTCTTTGGAGTTATCTCTCCCTACAATTGTGCATTGTGCATCTCCATTTTAGATGTACACTTTTTTCTTAAATCAAAACTTTGAGTTTTCGCTCTCCCTTCATCCTGTAAACCAAAAAAGGCAAATAGATCACAACAAAATAAAAATTTTAGAGTTTATGTGTGAAAAAAATTAAAACAATAACAAATGTAAGTACAGAAAATTTACTCACACACCACAAATGAACACAAAAGTTTTGTTTTCCAAGTTTGAGAAATTCCACTAGTTCAACCCTAATTGCATGGAATTTTACAAGAAAGAGATTTCTTCTACACGTGTTTTAAAAATGGATATGCATGCTTGAAACATGTTAAAGATGCAAATGACCTATGGATCCAAAGCTTTTAAAGAGAATAACAAAAGCTCATTAAATTCTCAACGAACGTGCGGTGGGATATTTACCAGAATCAAACTAGCCATTATTTTGCCCGTTCACAAAAAGCTTACCTAACAATCATAGATGATTGTAAAGTGATTTGTTATCCGTAACGGGCTATATTTTTGTAGGAAATGACTTACGGATTGGGAGTCAACACTCAGTTAAAAACACTCCGCCTTCCCCTTTTCCCGACGATTGCAAAACCTGAGATATAAAAACTAAAAAGAGAGCTTAAATTCCCTAAAAATTGCAGACACTCATTGTAAGTATCTCTCTCTACATTTGTGCACTGTGCGTCTCCATTTTAGATGTACACTTTTTTCTTAAATCAAAACTTTGAGTTTTCACTCTCCCTCCATCCCGTAAACATAAAAAGGCAAATAGATCACAGCAAAATGAAAAATTTTGAGTTTATGTATGGAAAAAATTTAAAACAATAACAAATGTAAGTAAAAAAAATTTTTCACACACCAAAAATTAACACAAAACTTTTGTTATCCAAGTTTGGGAAATTCAACTAGTGCAACCCTAATAGCTTGGAATTTTACAAGAAAGAGATTTGTTCCACACGTGTTTTAAAAATGGATATGCAAGCTTCAAGCATGTTAAAGATGCAAATGGCCTATGGATCCAAAGCTTTTAAAGAGAATAACATACGCTCATTAAATTCTCTAGTGAACGTGCGGTGGGATATTTACCCGAGTCAAACAAGCCATTATTTTGCCCGTTTGCAAAAAGCTGACCTAACAATCATAGATGATTGTAAAGTGATTTTTCATTCGTAACGGGCTATATTATTGTAAGAAATGACTTGCGGATTGGGAGTCAACACTCAATTAAAAATCCCCCGCCTCTCCCTTTTCCTGACGATTGTAAACCCTGAGAAGTAAAAACTGAAAAGAGCTCACAATCCTGAAAAATCACAGACACTCTTTGGTATTATATCTCTCCACATTTGTGCATTGTGCATCTCCAGTTTAGATGTACACTTTTTTATTAAATCAAAACATTGAGTTTTCGTTCTCCCTTCATGCCGTAAACAAAAAAAGGTAAATAGATCACAAAAAAATGTAAATTTTAGAGTTTATGTATGAAAAAAAATTAAAACATTAACAAATGTAAGTAATGAAAATTTATTCACACACCACAATTGAACACAAAATTTTTGTTATCCAAGTTTGGGAAATTCTACTAGTTCAACCCTAATAGCTTGAAATTTTACAAGAAAGAGAATTCTTCTAGACGTGTTTTAAAAATGGATATGCATGCTTGAAACACGTTAAAGATGCAAATGACCTATGGATCCAAAGCTTTTAATTAGAATAACAAACACTCATTAAATTCTGAAGTGAACGTGCGGTGGGATATTCACCCGAGTGAAAGAAGCCATTATTTTGCCCGTTTTCAAAAAGCTGACCTAAGAATCATAGATGATTGTAATGTGATTTATCATGAGTAACGGGCTATATTTTTGTAAGAAAAGACATACGGATCGGGAGTCAACAGTCAGTTAAAAATAGCACGCCTCCATGTTTTCCCGACGATTGCAAAACCTGAGATACAAAAACTAAAAAGATCTTACAATCCCTAAAAATTACAAACACTCTTTGGAGTTATCTCTCCCTACAATTGTGCATTGTGCATCTCCATTTTAGATGTACACTTTTTTCTTAAATCAAAACTTTGAGTTTTCGCTCTCCCTTCATCCTGTAAACCAAAAAAGGCAAATAGATCACAACAAAATAAAAATTTTAGAGTTTATGTGTGAAAAAAATTAAAACAATAACAAATGTAAGTACAGAAAATTTACTCACACACCACAAATGAACACAAAAGTTTTGTTTTCCAAGTTTGAGAAATTCCACTAGTTCAACCCTAATTGCATGGAATTTTACAAGAAAGAGATTTCTTCTACACGTGTTTTAAAAATGGATATGCATGCTTGAAACATGTTAAAGATGCAAATGACCTATGGATCCAAAGCTTTTAAAGAGAATAACAAAAGCTCATTAAATTCTCAACGAACGTGCGGTGGGATATTTACCAGAATCAAACTAGCCATTATTTTGCCCGTTCACAAAAAGCTTACCTAACAATCATAGATGATTGTAAAGTGATTTGTTATCCGTAACGGGCTATATTTTTGTAGGAAATGACTTACGGATTGGGAGTCAACACTCAGTTAAAAACACTCCGCCTTCCCCTTTTCCCGACGATTGCAAAACCTGAGATATAAAAACTAAAAAGAGAGCTTAAATTCCCTAAAAATTGCAGACACTCATTGTAAGTATCTCTCTCTACATTTGTGCACTGTGCGTCTCCATTTTAGATGTACACTTTTTTCTTAAATCAAAACTTTGAGTTTTCACTCTCCCTCCATCCCGTAAACATAAAAAGGCAAATAGATCACAGCAAAATGAAAATTTTTGAGTTTATGTATGGAAAAAATTTAAAACAATAACAAATGTAAGTAAAAAAAATTTTTCACACACCAAAAATTAACACAAAACTTTTGTTATCCAAGTTTGGGAAATTCAACTAGTGCAACCCTAATAGCTTGGAATTTTACAAGAAAGAGATTTGTTCCACACGTGTTTTAAAAATGGATATGCAAGCTTCAAGCATGTTAAAGATGCAAATGGCCTATGGATCCAAAGCTTTTAAAGAGAATAACATACGCTCATTAAATTCTCTAGTGAACGTGCGGTGGGATATTTACCCGAGTCAAACAAGCCATTATTTTGCCCGTTTGCAAAAAGCTGACCTAACAATCATAGATGATTGTAAAGTGATTTTTCATTCGTAACGGGCTATATTATTGTAAGAAATGACTTGCGGATTGGGAGTCAACACTCAATTAAAAATCCCCCGCCTCTCCCTTTTCCTGACGATTGTAAACCCTGAGAAGTAAAAACTGAAAAGAGCTCACAATCCTGAAAAATCACAGACACTCTTTGGTATTATATCTCTCCACATTTGTGCATTGTGCATCTCCAGTTTAGATGTACACTTTTTTATTAAATCAAAACATTGAGTTTTCGTTCTCCCTTCATGCCGTAAACAAAAAAAGGTAAATAGATCACAAAAAAATGTAAATTTTAGAGTTTATGTATGAAAAAAAATTAAAACATTAACAAATGTAAGTAATGAAAATTTATTCACACACCACAATTGAACACAAAATTTTTGTTATCCAAGTTTGGGAAATTCCACTAGTTCAACCCTAATAGCTTGAAATTTTACAAGAAAGAGAATTCTTCTAGACGTGTTTTAAAAATGGATATGCATGCTTGAAACACGTTAAAGATGCAAATGACCTATGGATCCAAAGCTTTTAATTAGAATAACAAACACTCATTAAATTCTGAAGTGAACGTGCGGTGGGATATTCACCCGAGTGAAAGAAGCCATTATTTTGCCCGTTTTCAAAAAGCTGACCTAAGAATCATAGATGATTGTAATGTGATTTATCATGAGTAACGGGCTATATTTTTGTAAGAAAAGACATACGGATCGGGAGTCAACAGTCAGTTAAAAATAGCACGCCTCCATGTTTTCCCGACGATTGCAAAACCTGAGATACAAAAACTAAAAAGATCTTACAATCCCTAAAAATTACAAACACTCTTTGGAGTTATCTCTCCCTACAATTGTGCATTGTGCATCTCCATTTTAGATGTACACTTTTTTCTTAAATCAAAACTTTGAGTTTTCGCTCTCCCTTCATCCTGTAAACCAAAAAAGGCAAATAGATCACAACAAAATGAAAATTTTCGAGTTTATGTGTGAAAAAAATTAAAACAATAACAAATGTAAGTACAGAAAATTTACTCACACACCACAAATGAACACAAAAGTTTTGTTTTCCAAGTTTGAGAAATTCCACTAGTTCAACCCTAATTGCATGGAATTTTACAAGAAAGAGATTTCTTCTACACGTGTTTTAAAAATGGATATGCATGCTTGAAACATGTTAAAGATGCAAATGACCTATGGATCCAAAGCTTTTAAAGAGAATAACAAAAGCTCATTAAATTCTCAATGAACGTGCGGTGGGATATTTACCAGAATCGAACTAGCCATTATTTTGCCCGTTCACAAAAAGCTTACCTAACAATCATAGATGATTGTAAAGTTATTTATCATCCGTAACGGGCTATATTTTTGTAAGAAATGACTTACGGATTGGGAGTCAACACTCAGTTAAAAACACCCCGCCTTCCCCTTTTCCCGACGATTGCAAAACCTGAGATATAAAAACTAAAAAGAGAGCTTAAATTCCCTAAAAATTGCAGACACTCATTGTAAGTATCTCTCTCTACATTTGTGCACTGTGCGTCTCCATTTTAGATGTACACTTTTTTCTTAAATCAAAACTTTGAGTTTTCACTCTCCCTCCATCCCGTAAACATAAAAAGGCAAATAGATCACAGCAAAATCAAAATTTTTGAGTTTATGTATGGAAAAAATTTAAAACAATAACAAATGTAAGTAAAAAAAAATTTTCACACACCAAAAATTAACACAAAACTTTTGTTATCCAAGTTTGGGAAATTCAACTAGTGCAACCCTAATAGCTTGGAATTTTACAAGAAAGAGATTTGTTCCACACGTGTTTTAAAAATGGATATGCAAGCTTCAAGCATGTTAAAGATGCAAATGACCTATGGATCCAGAGCTTTTAAAGAGAATAACATACGCTCATTAAATTCTCTAGTGAACGTGCGGTGGGATATTTACCCGAGTCAAACAAGCCATTATTTTGCCCGTTTGCAAAAAGCTGACCTAACAATCATAGATGATTGTAAAGTGATTTTTCATTCGTAACGGGCTATATTATTGTAAGAAATGACTTGCGGATTGGGAGTCAACACTCAATTAAAAATCCCCCGCCTCTCCCTTTTCCTGACGATTGTAAACCCTGAGAAGTAAAAACTGAAAAGAGCTCACAATCCTGAAAAATCACAGACACTCTTTGGTATTATATCTCTCCACATTTGTGCATTGTGCATCTCCAGTTTAGATGTACACTTTTTTATTAAATCAAAACATTGAGTTTTCGTTCTCCCTTCATGCCGTAAACAAAAAAAGGTAAATAGATCACAAAAAAATGTAAATTTTAGAGTTTATGTATGAAAAAAAATTAAAACATTAACAAATGTAAGTAATGAAAATTTATTCACACACCACAATTGAACACAAAATTTTTGTTATCCAAGTTTGGGAAATTCCACTAGTTCAACCCTAATAGCTTGAAATTTTACAAGAAAGAGAATTCTTCTAGACGTGTTTTAAAAATGGATATGCATGCTTGAAACACGTTAAAGATGCAAATGACCTATGGATCCAAAGCTTTTAATTAGAATAACAAACACTCATTAAATTCTGAAGTGAACGTGCGGTGGGATATTCACCCGAGTGAAAGAAGCCATTATTTTGCCCGTTTTCAAAAAGCTGACCTAAGAATCATAGATGATTGTAATGTGATTTATCATGAGTAACGGGCTATATTTTTGTAAGAAAAGACATACGGATCGGGAGTCAACAGTCAGTTAAAAATAGCACGCCTCCATGTTTTCCCGACGATTGCAAAACCTGAGATACAAAAACTAAAAAGATCTTACAATCCCTAAAAATTACAAACACTCTTTGGAGTTATCTCTCCCTACAATTGTGCATTGTGCATCTCCATTTTAGATGTACACTTTTTTCTTAAATCAAAACTTTGAGTTTTCGCTCTCCCTTCATCCTGTAAACCAAAAAAGGCAAATAGATCACAACAAAATGAAAATTTTCGAGTTTATGTGTGAAAAAAATTAAAACAATAACAAATGTAAGTACAGAAAATTTACTCACACACCACAAATGAACACAAAAGTTTTGTTTTCCAAGTTTGAGAAATTCCACTAGTTCAACCCTAATTGCATGGAATTTTACAAGAAAGAGATTTCTTCTACACGTGTTTTAAAAATGGATATGCATGCTTGAAACATGTTAAAGATGCAAATGACCTATGGATCCAAAGCTTTTAAAGAGAATAACAAAAGCTCATTAAATTCTCAATGAACGTGCGGTGGGATATTTACCAGAATCGAACTAGCCATTATTTTGCCCGTTCACAAAAATCTTACCTAACAATCATAGATGATTGTAAAGTTATTTATCATCCGTAACGGGCTATATTTTTGTAAGAAATGACTTACGGATTGGGAGTCAACACTCAGTTAAAAACACCCCGCCTTCCCCTTTTCCCGACGATTGCAAAACCTGAGATATAAAAACTAAAAAGAGAGCTTAAATTCCCTAAAAATTGCAGACACTCATTGTAAGTATCTCTCTCTACATTTGTGCACTGTGCGTCTCCATTTTAGATGTACACTTTTTTCTTAAATCAAAACTTTGAGTTTTCACTCTCCCTCCATCCCGTAAACATAAAAAGGCAAATAGATCACAGCAAAATCAAAATTTTTGAGTTTATGTATGGAAAAAATTTAAAACAATAACAAATGTAAGTAAAAAAATTTTTTCACACACCAAAAATTAACACAAAACTTTTGTTATCCAAGTTTGGGAAATTCAACTAGTGCAACCCTAATAGCTTGGAATTTTACAAGAAAGAGATTTGTTCCACACGTGTTTTAAAAATGGATATGCAAGCTTCAAGCATGTTAAAGATGCAAATGACCTATGGATCCAAAGCTTTTAAAGAGAATAACATACGCTCATTAAATTCTCTAGTGAACGTGCGGTGGGATATTTACCCGAGTCAAACAAGCCATTATTTTGCCCGTTTGCAAAAAGCTGACCTAACAATCATAGATGATTGTAAAGTGATTTTTCATTCGTAACGGGCTATATTATTGTAAGAAATGACTTGCGGATTGGGAGTCAACACTCAATTAAAAATCCCCCGCCTCTCCCTTTTCCTGACGATTGTAAACCCTGAGAAGTAAAAACTGAAAAGAGCTCACAATCCTGAAAAATCACAGACACTCTTTGGTATTATATCTCTCCACATTTGTGCATTGTGCATCTCCAGTTTAGATGTACACTTTTTTATTAAATCAAAACATTGAGTTTTCGTTCTCCCTTCATGCCGTAAACAAAAAAAGGTAAATAGATCACAAAAAAATGTAAATTTTAGAGTTTATGTATGAAAAAAAATTAAAACATTAACAAATGTAAGTAATGAAAATTTATTCACACACCACAATTGAACACAAAATTTTTGTTATCCAAGTTTGGGAAATTCCACTAGTTCAACCCTAATAGCTTGAAATTTTACAAGAAAGAGAATTCTTCTAGACGTGTTTTAAAAATGGATATGCATGCTTGAAACACGTTAAAGATGCAAATGACCTATGGATCCAAAGCTTTTAATTAGAATAACAAACACTCATTAAATTCTGAAGTGAACGTGCGGTGGGATATTCACCCGAGTGAAAGAAGCCATTATTTTGCCCGTTTTCAAAAAGCTGACCTAAGAATCATAGATGATTGTAATGTGATTTATCATGAGTAACGGGCTATATTTTTGTAAGAAAAGACATACGGATCGGGAGTCAACAGTCAGTTAAAAATAGCACGCCTCCATGTTTTCCCGACGATTGCAAAACCTGAGATACAAAAACTAAAAAGATCTTACAATCCCTAAAAATTACAAACACTCTTTGGAGTTATCTCTCCCTACAATTGTGCATTGTGCATCTCCATTTTAGATGTACACTTTTTTCTTAAATCAAAACTTTGAGTTTTCGCTCTCCCTTCATCCTGTAAACCAAAAAAGGCAAATAGATCACAACAAAATGAAAATTTTCGAGTTTATGTGTGAAAAAAATTAAAACAATAACAAATGTAAGTACAGAAAATTTACTCACACACCACAAATGAACACAAAAGTTTTGTTTTCCAAGTTTGAGAAATTCCACTAGTTCAACCCTAATTGCATGGAATTTTACAAGAAAGAGATTTCTTCTACACGTGTTTTAAAAATGGATATGCATGCTTGAAACATGTTAAAGATGCAAATGACCTATGGATCCAAAGCTTTTAAAGAGAATAACAAAAGCTCATTAAATTCTCAATGAACGTGCGGTGGGATATTTACCAGAATCGAACTAGCCATTATTTTGCCCGTTCACAAAAATCTTACCTAACAATCATAGATGATTGTAAAGTTATTTATCATCCGTAACGGGCTATATTTTTGTAAGAAATGACTTACGGATTGGGAGTCAACACTCAGTTAAAAACACCCCGCCTTCCCCTTTTCCCGACGATTGCAAAACCTGAGATATAAAAACTAAAAAGAGAGCTTAAATTCCCTAAAAATTGCAGACACTCATTGTAAGTATCTCTCTCTACATTTGTGCACTGTGCGTCTCCATTTTAGATGTACACTTTTTTCTTAAATCAAAACTTTGAGTTTTCACTCTCCCTCCATCCCGTAAACATAAAAAGGCAAATAGATCACAGCAAAATCAAAATTTTTGAGTTTATGTATGGAAAAAATTTAAAACAATAACAAATGTAAGTAAAAAAATTTTTTCACACACCAAAAATTAACACAAAACTTTTGTTATCCAAGTTTGGGAAATTCAACTAGTGCAACCCTAATAGCTTGGAATTTTACAAGAAAGAGATTTGTTCCACACGTGTTTTAAAAATGGATATGCAAGCTTCAAGCATGTTAAAGATGAAAATGACCTATGGATCCAAAGCTTTTAAAGAGAATAACATACGCTCATTAAATTCTCTAGTGAACGTGCGGTGGGATATTTACCCGAGTCAAACAAGCCATTATTTTGCCCGTTTGCAAAAAGCTGACCTAACAATCATAGATGATTGTAAAGTGATTTTTCATTCGTAACGGGCTATATTATTGTAAGAAATGACTTGCGGATTGGGAGTCAACACTCAATTAAAAATCCCCCGCCTCTCCCTTTTCCTGACGATTGTAAACCCTGAGAAGTAAAAACTGAAAAGAGCTCACAATCCTGAAAAATCACAGACACTCTTTGGTATTATATCTCTCCACATTTGTGCATTGTGCATCTCCAGTTTAGATGTACACTTTTTTATTAAATCAAAACATTGAGTTTTCGTTCTCCCTTCATGCCGTAAACAAAAAAAGGTAAATAGATCACAAAAAAATGTAAATTTTAGAGTTTATGTATGAAAAAAAATTAAAACATTAACAAATGTAAGTAATGAAAATTTATTCACACACCACAATTGAACACAAAATTTTTGTTATCCAAGTTTGGGAAATTCCACTAGTTCAACCCTAATAGCTTGAAATTTTACAAGAAAGAGAATTCTTCTAGACGTGTTTTAAAAATGGATATGCATGCTTGAAACACGTTAAAGATGCAAATGACCTATGGATCCAAAGCTTTTAATTAGAATAACAAACACTCATTAAATTCTGAAGTGAACGTGCGGTGGGATATTCACCCGAGTGAAAGAAGCCATTATTTTGCCCGTTTTCAAAAAGCTGACCTAAGAATCATAGATGATTGTAATGTGATTTATCATGAGTAACGGGCTATATTTTTGTAAGAAAAGACATACGGATCGGGAGTCAACAGTCAGTTAAAAATAGCACGCCTCCATGTTTTCCCGACGATTGCAAAACCTGAGATACAAAAACTAAAAAGATCTTACAATCCCTAAAAATTACAAACACTCTTTGGAGTTATCTCTCCCTACAATTGTGCATTGTGCATCTCCATTTTAGATGTACACTTTTTTCTTAAATCAAAACTTTGAGTTTTCGCTCTCCCTTCATCCTGTAAACCAAAAAAGGCAAATAGATCACAACAAAATGAAAATTTTCGAGTTTATGTGTGAAAAAAATTAAAACAATAACAAATGTAAGTACAGAAAATTTACTCACGCACCACAAATGAACACAAAAGTTTTGTTTTCCAAGTTTGAGAAATTCCACTAGTTCAACCCTAATTGCATGGAATTTTACAAGAAAGAGATTTCTTCTACACGTGTTTTAAAAATGGATATGCATGCTTGAAACATGTTAAAGATGCAAATGACCTATGGATCCAAAGCTTTTAAAGAGAATAACAAAAGCTCATTAAATTCTCAATGAACGTGCGGTGGGATATTTACCAGAATCGAACTAGCCATTATTTTGCCCGTTCACAAAAAGCTTACCTAACAATCATAGATGATTGTAAAGTTATTTATCATCCGTAACGGGCTATATTTTTGTAAGAAATGACTTACGGATTGGGAGTCAACACTCAGTTAAAAACACCCCGCCTTCCCCTTTTCCCGACGATTGCAAAACCTGAGATATAAAAACTAAAAAGAGAGCTTAAATTCCCTAAAAATTGCAGACACTCATTGTAAGTATCTCTCTCTACATTTGTGCACTGTGCGTCTCCATTTTAGATGTACACTTTTTTCTTAAATCAAAACTTTGAGTTTTCACTCTCCCTCCATCCCGTAAACATAAAAAGGCAAATAGATCACAGCAAAATGAAAATTTTTGAGTTTATGTATGGAAAAAATTTAAAACAATAACAAATGTAAGTAAAAAAATTTTTTCACACACCAAAAATTAACACAAAACTTTTGTTATCCAAGTTTGGGAAATTCAACTAGTGCAACCCTAATAGCTTGGAATTTTACAAGAAAGAGATTTGTTCCACACGTGTTTTAAAAATGGATATGCAAGCTTCAAGCATGTTAAAGATGCAAATGACCTATGGATCCAAAGCTTTTAAAGAGAATAACATACGCTCATTAAATTCTCTAGTGAACGTGCGGTGGGATATTTACCCGAGTCAAACAAGCCATTATTTTGCCCGTTTGCAAAAAGCTGACCTAACAATCATAGATGATTGTAAAGTGATTTTTCATTCGTAACGGGCTATATTATTGTAAGAAATGACTTGCGGATTGGGAGTCAACACTCAATTAAAAATCCCCCGCCTCTCCCTTTTCCTGACGATTGTAAACCCTGAGAAGTAAAAACTGAAAAGAGCTCACAATCCTGAAAAATCACAGACACTCTTTGGTATTATATCTCTCCACATTTGTGCATTGTGCATCTCCAGTTTAGATGTACACTTTTTTATTAAATCAAAACATTGAGTTTTCGTTCTCCCTTCATGCCGTAAACAAAAAAAGGTAAATAGATCACAAAAAAATGTAAATTTTAGAGTTTATGTATGAAAAAAAATTAAAACATTAACAAATGTAAGTAATGAAAATTTATTCACACACCACAATTGAACACAAAATTTTTGTTATCCAAGTTTGGGAAATTCCACTAGTTCAACCCTAATAGCTTGAAATTTTACAAGAAAGAGAATTCTTCTAGACGTGTTTTAAAAATGGATATGCATGCTTGAAACACGTTAAAGATGCAAATGACCTATGGATCCAAAGCTTTTAATTAGAATAACAAACACTCATTAAATTCTGAAGTGAACGTGCGGTGGGATATTCACCCGAGTGAAAGAAGCCATTATTTTGCCCGTTTTCAAAAAGCTGACCTAAGAATCATAGATGATTGTAATGTGATTTATCATGAGTAACGGGCTATATTTTTGTAAGAAAAGACATACGGATCGGGAGTCAACAGTCAGTTAAAAATAGCACGCCTCCATGTTTTCCCGACGATTGCAAAACCTGAGATACAAAAACTAAAAAGATCTTACAATCCCTAAAAATTACAAACACTCTTTGGAGTTATCTCTCCCTACAATTGTGCATTGTGCATCTCCATTTTAGATGTACACTTTTTTCTTAAATCAAAACTTTGAGTTTTCGCTCTCCCTTCATCCTGTAAACCAAAAAAGGCAAATAGATCACAACAAAATGAAAATTTTCGAGTTTATGTGTGAAAAAAATTAAAACAATAACAAATGTAAGTACAGAAAATTTACTCACACACCACAAATGAACACAAAAGTTTTGTTTTCCAAGTTTGAGAAATTCCACTAGTTCAACCCTAATTGCATGGAATTTTACAAGAAAGAGATTTCTTCTACACGTGTTTTAAAAATGGATATGCATGCTTGAAACATGTTAAAGATGCAAATGACCTATGGATCCAAAGCTTTTAAAGAGAATAACAAAAGCTCATTAAATTCTCAATGAACGTGCGGTGGGATATTTACCAGAATCGAACTAGCCATTATTTTGCCCGTTCACAAAAAGCTTACCTAACAATCATAGATGATTGTAAAGTTATTTATCATCCGTAACGGGCTATATTTTTGTAAGAAATGACTTACGGATTGGGAGTCAACACTCAGTTAAAAACACCCCGCCTTCCCCTTTTCCCGACGATTGCAAAACCTGAGATATAAAAACTAAAAAGAGAGCTTAAATTCCCTAAAAATTGCAGACACTCATTGTAAGTATCTCTCTCTACATTTGTGCACTGTGCGTCTCCATTTTAGATGTACACTTTTTTCTTAAATCAAAACTTTGAGTTTTCACTCTCCCTCCATCCCGTAAACATAAAAAGGCAAATAGATCACAGCAAAATGAAAATTTTTGAGTTTATGTATGGAAAAAATTTAAAACAATAACAAATGTAAGTAAAAAAATTTTTTCACACACCAAAAATTAACACAAAACTTTTGTTATCCAAGTTTGGGAAATTCAACTAGTGCAACCCTAATAGCTTGGAATTTTACAAGAAAGAGATTTGTTCCACACGTGTTTTAAAAATGGATATGCAAGCTTCAAGCATGTTAAAGATGCAAATGACCTATGGATCCAAAGCTTTTAAAGAGAATAACATACGCTCATTAAATTCTCTAGTGAACGTGCGGTGGGATATTTACCCGAGTCAAACAAGCCATTATTTTGCCCGTTTGCAAAAAGCTGACCTAACAATCATAGATGATTGTAAAGTGATTTTTCATTCGTAACGGGCTATATTATTGTAAGAAATGACTTGCGGATTGGGAGTCAACACTCAATTAAAAATCCCCCGCCTCTCCCTTTTCCTGACGATTGTAAACCCTGAGAAGTAAAAACTGAAAAGAGCTCACAATCCTGAAAAATCACAGACACTCTTTGGTATTATATCTCTCCACATTTGTGCATTGTGCATCTCCAGTTTAGATGTACACTTTTTTATTAAATCAAAACATTGAGTTTTCGTTCTCCCTTCATGCCGTAAACAAAAAAAGGTAAATAGATCACAAAAAAATGTAAATTTTAGAGTTTATGTATGAAAAAAAATTAAAACATTAACAAATGTAAGTAATGAAAATTTATTCACACACCACAATTGAACACAAAATTTTTGTTATCCAAGTTTGGGAAATTCCACTAGTTCAACCCTAATAGCTTGAAATTTTACAAGAAAGAGAATTCTTCTAGACGTGTTTTAAAAATGGATATGCATGCTTGAAACACGTTAAAGATGCAAATGACCTATGGATCCAAAGCTTTTAATTAGAATAACAAACACTCATTAAATTCTGAAGTGAACGTGCGGTGGGATATTCACCCGAGTGAAAGAAGCCATTATTTTGCCCGTTTTCAAAAAGCTGACCTAAGAATCATAGATGATTGTAATGTGATTTATCATGAGTAACGGGCTATATTTTTGTAAGAAAAGACATACGGATCGGGAGTCAACAGTCAGTTAAAAATAGCACGCCTCCATGTTTTCCCGACGATTGCAAAACCTGAGATACAAAAACTAAAAAGATCTTACAATCCCTAAAAATTACAAACACTCTTTGGAGTTATCTCTCCCTACAATTGTGCATTGTGCATCTCCATTTTAGATGTACACTTTTTTCTTAAATCAAAACTTTGAGTTTTCGCTCTCCCTTCATCCTGTAAACCAAAAAAGGCAAATAGATCACAACAAAATGAAAATTTTCGAGTTTATGTGTGAAAAAAATTAAAACAATAACAAATGTAAGTACAGAAAATTTACTCACACACCACAAATGAACACAAAAGTTTTGTTTTCCAAGTTTGAGAAATTCCACTAGTTCAACCCTAATTGCATGGAATTTTACAAGAAAGAGATTTCTTCTACACGTGTTTTAAAAATGGATATGCATGCTTGAAACATGTTAAAGATGCAAATGACCTATGGATCCAAAGCTTTTAAAGAGAATAACAAAAGCTCATTAAATTCTCAATGAACGTGCGGTGGGATATTTACCAGAATCGAACTAGCCATTATTTTGCCCGTTCACAAAAAGCTTACCTAACAATCATAGATGATTGTAAAGTTATTTATCATCCGTAACGGGCTATATTTTTGTAAGAAATGACTTACGGATTGGGAGTCAACACTCAGTTAAAAACACCCCGCCTTCCCCTTTTCCCGACGATTGCAAAACCTGAGATATAAAAACTAAAAAGAGAGCTTAAATTCCCTAAAAATTGCAGACACTCATTGTAAGTATCTCTCTCTACATTTGTGCACTGTGCGTCTCCATTTTAGATGTACACTTTTTTCTTAAATCAAAACTTTGAGTTTTCACTCTCCCTCCATCCCGTAAACATAAAAAGGCAAATAGATCACAGCAAAATGAAAATTTTTGAGTTTATGTATGGAAAAAATTTAAAACAATAACAAATGTAAGTAAAAAAATTTTTTCACACACCAAAAATTAACACAAAACTTTTGTTATCCAAGTTTGGGAAATTCAACTAGTGCAACCCTAATAGCTTGGAATTTTACAAGAAAGAGATTTGTTCCACACGTGTTTTAAAAATGGATATGCAAGCTTCAAGCATGTTAAAGATGCAAATGACCTATGGATCCAAAGCTTTTAAAGAGAATAACATACGCTCATTAAATTCTCTAGTGAACGTGCGGTGGGATATTTACCCGAGTCAAACAAGCCATTATTTTGCCCGTTTGCAAAAAGCTGACCTAACAATCATAGATGATTGTAAAGTGATTTTTCATTCGTAACGGGCTATATTATTGTAAGAAATGACTTGCGGATTGGGAGTCAACACTCAATTAAAAATCCCCCGCCTCTCCCTTTTCCTGACGATTGTAAACCCTGAGAAGTAAAAACTGAAAAGAGCTCACAATCCTGAAAAATCACAGACACTCTTTGGTATTATATCTCTCCACATTTGTGCATTGTGCATCTCCAGTTTAGATGTACACTTTTTTATTAAATCAAAACATTGAGTTTTCGTTCTCCCTTCATGCCGTAAACAAAAAAAGGTAAATAGATCACAAAAAAATGTAAATTTTAGAGTTTATGTATGAAAAAAAATTAAAACATTAACAAATGTAAGTAATGAAAATTTATTCACACACCACAATTGAACACAAAATTTTTGTTATCCAAGTTTAGGAAATTCCACTAGTTCAACCCTAATAGCTTGAAATTTTACAAGAAAGAGAATTCTTCTAGACGTGTTTTAAAAATGGATATGCATGCTTGAAACATGTTAAAGATGCAAATGACCTATGGATCCAAAGCTTTTAAAGAGAATAACAAAAGCTCATTAAATTCTCAATGAACGTGCGGTGGGATATTTACCAGAATCGAACTAGCCATTATTTTGCCCGTTCACAAAAAGCTTACCTAACAATCATAGATGATTGTAAAGTTATTTATCATCCGTAACGGGCTATATTTTTGTAAGAAATGACTTACGGATTGGGAGTCAACACTCAGTTAAAAACACCCCGCCTTCCCCTTTTCCCGACGATTGCAAAACCTGAGATATAAAAACTAAAAAGAGAGCTTAAATTCCCTAAAAATTGCAGACACTCATTGTAAGTATCTCTCTCTACATTTGTGCACTGTGCGTCTCCATTTTAGATGTACACTTTTTTCTTAAATCAAAACTTTGAGTTTTCACTCTCCCTCCATCCCGTAAACATAAAAAGGCAAATAGATCACAGCAAAATGAAAATTTTTGAGTTTATGTATGGAAAAAATTTAAAACAATAACAAATGTAAGTAAAAAAATTTTTTCACACACCAAAAATTAACACAAAACTTTTGTTATCCAAGTTTGGGAAATTCAACTAGTGCAACCCTAATAGCTTGGAATTTTACAAGAAAGAGATTTGTTCCACACGTGTTTTAAAAATGGATATGCAAGCTTCAAGCATGTTAAAGATGCAAATGACCTATGGATCCAAAGCTTTTAAAGAGAATAACATACGCTCATTAAATTCTCTAGTGAACGTGCGGTGGGATATTTACCCGAGTCAAACAAGCCATTATTTTGCCCGTTTGCAAAAAGCTGACCTAACAATCATAGATGATTGTAAAGTGATTTTTCATTCGTAACGGGCTATATTATTGTAAGAAATGACTTGCGGATTGGGAGTCAACACTCAATTAAAAATCCCCCGCCTCTCCCTTTTCCTGACGATTGTAAACCCTGAGAAGTAAAAACTGAAAAGAGCTCACAATCCTGAAAAATCACAGACACTCTTTGGTATTATATCTCTCCACATTTGTGCATTGTGCATCTCCAGTTTAGATGTACACTTTTTTATTAAATCAAAACATTGAGTTTTCGTTCTCCCTTCATGCCGTAAACAAAAAAAGGTAAATAGATCACAAAAAAATGTAAATTTTAGAGTTTATGTATGAAAAAAAATTAAAACATTAACAAATGTAAGTAATGAAAATTTATTCACACACCACAATTGAACACAAAATTTTTGTTATCCAAGTTTGGGAAATTCCACTAGTTCAACCCTAATAGCTTGAAATTTTACAAGAAAGAGAATTCTTCTAGACGTGTTTTAAAAATGGATATGCATGCTTGAAACACGTTAAAGATGCAAATGACCTATGGATCCAAAGCTTTTAATTAGAATAACAAACACTCATTAAATTCTGAAGTGAACGTGCAGTGGGATATTCACCCGAGTGAAAGAAGCCATTATTTTGCCCGTTTTCAAAAAGCTGACCTAAGAATCATAGATGATTGTAATGTGATTTATCATGAGTAACGGGCTATATTTTTGTAAGAAAAGACATACGGATCGGGAGTCAACAGTCAGTTAAAAATAGCACGCCTCCATGTTTTCCCGACGATTGCAAAACCTGAGATACAAAAACTAAAAAGATCTTACAATCCCTAAAAATTACAAACACTCTTTGGAGTTATCTCTCCCTACAATTGTGCATTGTGCATCTCCATTTTAGATGTACACTTTTTTCTTAAATCAAAACTTTGAGTTTTCGCTCTCCCTTCATCCTGTAAACCAAAAAAGGCAAATAGATCACAACAAAATGAAAATTTTAGAGTTTATGTGTGAAAAAAATTAAAACAATAACAAATGTAAGTACAGAAAATTTACTCACACACCACAAATGAACACAAAAGTTTTGTTTTCCAAGTTTGAGAAATTCCACTAGTTCAACCCTAATTGCATGGAATTTTACAAGAAAGAGATTTCTTCTACACGTGTTTTAAAAATGGATATGCATGCTTGAAACATGTTAAAGATGCAAATGACCTATGGATCCAAAGCTTTTAAAGAGAATAACAAAAGCTCATTAAATTCTCAATGAACGTGCGGTGGGATATTTACCAGAATCGAACTAGCCATTATTTTGCCCGTTCACAAAAATCTTACCTAACAATCATAGATGATTGTAAAGTTATTTATCATCCGTAACGGGCTATATTTTTGTAAGAAATGACTTACGGATTGGGAGTCAACACTCAGTTAAAAACACCCCGCCTTCCCCTTTTCCCGACGATTGCAAAACCTGAGATATAAAAACTAAAAAGAGAGCTTAAATTCCCTAAAAATTGCAGACACTCATTGTAAGTATCTCTCTCTACATTTGTGCATTGTGCGTCTCCATTTTAGATGTACACTTTTTTCTTAAATCAAAACTTTGAGTTTTCACTCTCCCTCCATCCCGTAAACATAAAAAGGCAAATAGATCACAGCAAAATCAAAATTTTTGAGTTTATGTATGGAAAAAATTTAAAACAATAACAAATGTAAGTAAAAAAATTTTTTCACACACCAAAAATTAACACAAAACTTTTGTTATCCAAGTTTGGGAAATTCAACTAGTGCAACCCTAATAGCTTGGAATTTTACAAGAAAGAGATTTGTTCCACACGTGTTTTAAAAATGGATATGCAAGCTTCAAGCATGTTAAAGATGCAAATGACCTATGGATCCAAAGCTTTTAAAGAGAATAACATACGCTCATTAAATTCTCTAGTGAACGTGCGGTGGGATATTTACCCGAGTCAAACAAGCCATTATTTTGCCCGTTTGCAAAAAGCTGACCTAACAATCATAGATGATTGTAAAGTGATTTTTCATTCGTAACGGGCTATATTATTGTAAGAAATGACTTGCGGATTGGGAGTCAACACTCAATTAAAAATCCCCCGCCTCTCCCTTTTCCTGACGATTGTAAACCCTGAGAAGTAAAAACTGAAAAGAGCTCACAATCCTGAAAAATCACAGACACTCTTTGGTATTATATCTCTCCACATTTGTGCATTGTGCATCTCCAGTTTAGATGTACACTTTTTTATTAAATCAAAACATTGAGTTTTCGTTCTCCCTTCATGCCGTAAACAAAAAAAGGTAAATAGATCACAAAAAAATGTAAATTTTAGAGTTTATGTATGAAAAAAAATTAAAACATTAACAAATGTAAGTAATGAAAATTTATTCACACACCACAATTGAACACAAAATTTTTGTTATCCAAGTTTGGGAAATTCCACTAGTTCAACCCTAATAGCTTGAAATTTTACAAGAAAGAGAATTCTTCTAGACGTGTTTTAAAAATGGATATGCATGCTTGAAACACGTTAAAGATGCAAATGACCTATGGATCCAAAGCTTTTAATTAGAATAACAAACACTCATTAAATTCTGAAGTGAACGTGCGGTGGGATATTCACCCGAGTGAAAGAAGCCATTATTTTGCCCGTTTTCAAAAAGCTGACCTAAGAATCATAGATGATTGTAATGTGATTTATCATGAGTAACGGGCTATATTTTTGTAAGAAAAGACATACGGATCGGGAGTCAACAGTCAGTTAAAAATAGCACGCCTCCATGTTTTCCCGACGATTGCAAAACCTGAGATACAAAAACTAAAAAGATCTTACAATCCCTAAAAATTACAAACACTCTTTGGAGTTATCTCTCCCTACAATTGTGCATTGTGCATCTCCATTTTAGATGTACACTTTTTTCTTAAATCAAAACTTTGAGTTTTCGCTCTCCCTTCATCCTGTAAACCAAAAAAGGCAAATAGATCACAACAAAATGAAAATTTTCGAGTTTATGTGTGAAAAAAATTAAAACAATAACAAATGTAAGTACAGAAAATTTACTCACGCACCACAAATGAACACAAAAGTTTTGTTTTCCAAGTTTGAGAAATTCCACTAGTTCAACCCTAATTGCATGGAATTTTACAAGAAAGAGATTTCTTCTACACGTGTTTTAAAAATGGATATGCATGCTTGAAACATGTTAAAGATGCAAATGACCTATGGATCCAAAGCTTTTAAAGAGAATAACAAAAGCTCATTAAATTCTCAATGAACGTGCGGTGGGATATTTACCAGAATCGAACTAGCCATTATTTTGCCCGTTCACAAAAAGCTTACCTAACAATCATAGATGATTGTAAAGTTATTTATCATCCGTAACGGGCTATATTTTTGTAAGAAATGACTTACGGATTGGGAGTCAACACTCAGTTAAAAACACCCCGCCTTCCCCTTTTCCCGACGATTGCAAAACCTGAGATATAAAAACTAAAAAGAGAGCTTAAATTCCCTAAAAATTGCAGACACTCATTGTAAGTATCTCTCTCTACATTTGTGCACTGTGCGTCTCCATTTTAGATGTACACTTTTTTCTTAAATCAAAACTTTGAGTTTTCACTCTCCCTCCATCCCGTAAACATAAAAAGGCAAATAGATCACAGCAAAATGAAAATTTTTGAGTTTATGTATGGAAAAAATTTAAAACAATAACAAATGTAAGTAAAAAAATTTTTTCACACACCAAAAATTAACACAAAACTTTTGTTATCCAAGTTTGGGAAATTCAACTAGTGCAACCCTAATAGCTTGGAATTTTACAAGAAAGAGATTTGTTCCACACGTGTTTTAAAAATGGATATGCAAGCTTCAAGCATGTTAAAGATGCAAATGACCTATGGATCCAAAGCTTTTAAAGAGAATAACATACGCTCATTAAATTCTCTAGTGAACGTGCGGTGGGATATTTACCCGAGTCAAACAAGCCATTATTTTGCCCGTTTGCAAAAAGCTGACCTAACAATCATAGATGATTGTAAAGTGATTTTTCATTCGTAACGGGCTATATTATTGTAAGAAATGACTTGCGGATTGGGAGTCAACACTCAATTAAAAATCCCCCGCCTCTCCCTTTTCCTGACGATTGTAAACCCTGAGAAGTAAAAACTGAAAAGAGCTCACAATCCTGAAAAATCACAGACACTCTTTGGTATTATATCTCTCCACATTTGTGCATTGTGCATCTCCAGTTTAGATGTACACTTTTTTATTAAATCAAAACATTGAGTTTTCGTTCTCCCTTCATGCCGTAAACAAAAAAAGGTAAATAGATCACAAAAAAATGTAAATTTTAGAGTTTATGTATGAAAAAAAATTAAAACATTAACAAATGTAAGTAATGAAAATTTATTCACACACCACAATTGAACACAAAATTTTTGTTATCCAAGTTTGGGAAATTCCACTAGTTCAACCCTAATAGCTTGAAATTTTACAAGAAAGAGAATTCTTCTAGACGTGTTTTAAAAATGGATATGCATGCTTGAAACACGTTAAAGATGCAAATGACCTATGGATCCAAAGCTTTTAATTAGAATAACAAACACTCATTAAATTCTGAAGTGAACGTGCGGTGGGATATTCACCCGAGTGAAAGAAGCCATTATTTTGCCCGTTTTCAAAAAGCTGACCTAAGAATCATAGATGATTGTAATGTGATTTATCATGAGTAACGGGCTATATTTTTGTAAGAAAAGACATACGGATCGGGAGTCAACAGTCAGTTAAAAATAGCACGCCTCCATGTTTTCCCGACGATTGCAAAACCTGAGATACAAAAACTAAAAAGATCTTACAATCCCTAAAAATTACAAACACTCTTTGGAGTTATCTCTCCCTACAATTGTGCATTGTGCATCTCCATTTTAGATGTACACTTTTTTCTTAAATCAAAACTTTGAGTTTTCGCTCTCCCTTCATCCTGTAAACCAAAAAAGGCAAATAGATCACAACAAAATGAAAATTTTCGAGTTTATGTGTGAAAAAAATTAAAACAATAACAAATGTAAGTACAGAAAATTTACTCACGCACCACAAATGAACACAAAAGTTTTGTTTTCCAAGTTTGAGAAATTCCACTAGTTCAACCCTAATTGCATGGAATTTTACAAGAAAGAGATTTCTTCTACACGTGTTTTAAAAATGGATATGCATGCTTGAAACATGTTAAAGATGCAAATGACCTATGGATCCAAAGCTTTTAAAGAGAATAACAAAAGCTCATTAAATTCTCAATGAACGTGCGGTGGGATATTTACCAGAATCGAACTAGCCATTATTTTGCCCGTTCACAAAAAGCTTACCTAACAATCATAGATGATTGTAAAGTTATTTATCATCCGTAACGGGCTATATTTTTGTAAGAAATGACTTACGGATTGGGAGTCAACACTCAGTTAAAAACACCCCGCCTTCCCCTTTTCCCGACGATTGCAAAACCTGAGATATAAAAACTAAAAAGAGAGCTTAAATTCCCTAAAAATTGCAGACACTCATTGTAAGTATCTCTCTCTACATTTGTGCACTGTGCGTCTCCATTTTAGATGTACACTTTTTTCTTAAATCAAAACTTTGAGTTTTCACTCTCCCTCCATCCCGTAAACATAAAAAGGCAAATAGATCACAGCAAAATGAAAATTTTTGAGTTTATGTATGGAAAAAATTTAAAACAATAACAAATGTAAGTAAAAAAATTTTTTCACACACCAAAAATTAACACAAAACTTTTGTTATCCAAGTTTGGGAAATTCAACTAGTGCAACCCTAATAGCTTGGAATTTTACAAGAAAGAGATTTGTTCCACACGTGTTTTAAAAATGGATATGCAAGCTTCAAGCATGTTAAAGATGCAAATGACCTATGGATCCAAAGCTTTTAAAGAGAATAACATACGCTCATTAAATTCTCTAGTGAACGTGCGGTGGGATATTTACCCGAGTCAAACAAGCCATTATTTTGCCCGTTTGCAAAAAGCTGACCTAACAATCATAGATGATTGTAAAGTGATTTTTCATTCGTAACGGGCTATATTATTGTAAGAAATGACTTGCGGATTGGGAGTCAACACTCAATTAAAAATCCCCCGCCTCTCCCTTTTCCTGACGATTGTAAACCCTGAGAAGTAAAAACTGAAAAGAGCTCACAATCCTGAAAAATCACAGACACTCTTTGGTATTATATCTCTCCACATTTGTGCATTGTGCATCTCCAGTTTAGATGTACACTTTTTTATTAAATCAAAACATTGAGTTTTCGTTCTCCCTTCATGCCGTAAACAAAAAAAGGTAAATAGATCACAAAAAAATGTAAATTTTAGAGTTTATGTATGAAAAAAAATTAAAACATTAACAAATGTAAGTAATGAAAATTTATTCACACACCACAATTGAACACAAAATTTTTGTTATCCAAGTTTGGGAAATTCCACTAGTTCAACCCTAATAGCTTGAAATTTTACAAGAAAGAGAATTCTTCTAGACGTGTTTTAAAAATGGATATGCATGCTTGAAACACGTTAAAGATGCAAATGACCTATGGATCCAAAGCTTTTAATTAGAATAACAAACACTCATTAAATTCTGAAGTGAACGTGCGGTGGGATATTCACCCGAGTGAAAGAAGCCATTATTTTGCCCGTTTTCAAAAAGCTGACCTAAGAATCATAGATGATTGTAATGTGATTTATCATGAGTAACGGGCTATATTTTTGTAAGAAAAGACATACGGATCGGGAGTCAACAGTCAGTTAAAAATAGCACGCCTCCATGTTTTCCCGACGATTGCAAAACCTGAGATACAAAAACTAAAAAGATCTTACAATCCCTAAAAATTACAAACACTCTTTGGAGTTATCTCTCCCTACAATTGTGCATTGTGCATCTCCATTTTAGATGTACACTTTTTTCTTAAATCAAAACTTTGAGTTTTCGCTCTCCCTTCATCCTGTAAACCAAAAAAGGCAAATAGATCACAACAAAATGAAAATTTTCGAGTTTATGTGTGAAAAAAATTAAAACAATAACAAATGTAAGTACAGAAAATTTACTCACGCACCACAAATGAACACAAAAGTTTTGTTTTCCAAGTTTGAGAAATTCCACTAGTTCAACCCTAATTGCATGGAATTTTACAAGAAAGAGATTTCTTCTACACGTGTTTTAAAAATGGATATGCATGCTTGAAACATGTTAAAGATGCAAATGACCTATGGATCCAAAGCTTTTAAAGAGAATAACAAAAGCTCATTAAATTCTCAATGAACGTGCGGTGGGATATTTACCAGAATCGAACTAGCCATTATTTTGCCCGTTCACAAAAAGCTTACCTAACAATCATAGATGATTGTAAAGTTATTTATCATCCGTAACGGGCTATATTTTTGTAAGAAATGACTTACGGATTGGGAGTCAACACTCAGTTAAAAACACCCCGCCTTCCCCTTTTCCCGACGATTGCAAAACCTGAGATATAAAAACTAAAAAGAGAGCTTAAATTCCCTAAAAATTGCAGACACTCATTGTAAGTATCTCTCTCTACATTTGTGCACTGTGCGTCTCCATTTTAGATGTACACTTTTTTCTTAAATCAAAACTTTGAGTTTTCACTCTCCCTCCATCCCGTAAACATAAAAAGGCAAATAGATCACAGCAAAATGAAAATTTTTGAGTTTATGTATGGAAAAAATTTAAAACAATAACAAATGTAAGTAAAAAAATTTTTTCACACACCAAAAATTAACACAAAACTTTTGTTATCCAAGTTTGGGAAATTCAACTAGTGCAACCCTAATAGCTTGGAATTTTACAAGAAAGAGATTTGTTCCACACGTGTTTTAAAAATGGATATGCAAGCTTCAAGCATGTTAAAGATGCAAATGACCTATGGATCCAAAGCTTTTAAAGAGAATAACATACGCTCATTAAATTCTCTAGTGAACGTGCGGTGGGATATTTACCCGAGTCAAACAAGCCATTATTTTGCCCGTTTGCAAAAAGCTGACCTAACAATCATAGATGATTGTAAAGTGATTTTTCATTCGTAACGGGCTATATTATTGTAAGAAATGACTTGCGGATTGGGAGTCAACACTCAATTAAAAATCCCCCGCCTCTCCCTTTTCCTGACGATTGTAAACCCTGAGAAGTAAAAACTGAAAAGAGCTCACAATCCTGAAAAATCACAGACACTCTTTGGTATTATATCTCTCCACATTTGTGCATTGTGCATCTCCAGTTTAGATGTACACTTTTTTATTAAATCAAAACATTGAGTTTTCGTTCTCCCTTCATGCCGTAAACAAAAAAAGGTAAATAGATCACAAAAAAATGTAAATTTTAGAGTTTATGTATGAAAAAAAATTAAAACATTAACAAATGTAAGTAATGAAAATTTATTCACACACCACAATTGAACACAAAATTTTTGTTATCCAAGTTTGGGAAATTCCACTAGTTCAACCCTAATAGCTTGAAATTTTACAAGAAAGAGAATTCTTCTAGACGTGTTTTAAAAATGGATATGCATGCTTGAAACACGTTAAAGATGCAAATGACCTATGGATCCAAAGCTTTTAATTAGAATAACAAACACTCATTAAATTCTGAAGTGAACGTGCGGTGGGATATTCACCCGAGTGAAAGAAGCCATTATTTTGCCCGTTTTCAAAAAGCTGACCTAAGAATCATAGATGATTGTAATGTGATTTATCATGAGTAACGGGCTATATTTTTGTAAGAAAAGACATACGGATCGGGAGTCAACAGTCAGTTAAAAATAGCACGCCTCCATGTTTTCCCGACGATTGCAAAACCTGAGATACAAAAACTAAAAAGATCTTACAATCCCTAAAAATTACAAACACTCTTTGGAGTTATCTCTCCCTACAATTGTGCATTGTGCATCTCCATTTTAGATGTACACTTTTTTCTTAAATCAAAACTTTGAGTTTTCGCTCTCCCTTCATCCTGTAAACCAAAAAAGGCAAATAGATCACAACAAAATGAAAATTTTCGAGTTTATGTGTGAAAAAAATTAAAACAATAACAAATGTAAGTACAGAAAATTTACTCACGCACCACAAATGAACACAAAAGTTTTGTTTTCCAAGTTTGAGAAATTCCACTAGTTCAACCCTAATTGCATGGAATTTTACAAGAAAGAGATTTCTTCTACACGTGTTTTAAAAATGGATATGCATGCTTGAAACATGTTAAAGATGCAAATGACCTATGGATCCAAAGCTTTTAAAGAGAATAACAAAAGCTCATTAAATTCTCAATGAACGTGCGGTGGGATATTTACCAGAATCGAACTAGCCATTATTTTGCCCGTTCACAAAAAGCTTACCTAACAATCATAGATGATTGTAAAGTTATTTATCATCCGTAACGGGCTATATTTTTGTAAGAAATGACTTACGGATTGGGAGTCAACACTCAGTTAAAAACACCCCGCCTTCCCCTTTTCCCGACGATTGCAAAACCTGAGATATAAAAACTAAAAAGAGAGCTTAAATTCCCTAAAAATTGCAGACACTCATTGTAAGTATCTCTCTCTACATTTGTGCACTGTGCGTCTCCATTTTAGATGTACACTTTTTTCTTAAATCAAAACTTTGAGTTTTCACTCTCCCTCCATCCCGTAAACATAAAAAGGCAAATAGATCACAGCAAAATGAAAATTTTTGAGTTTATGTATGGAAAAAATTTAAAACAATAACAAATGTAAGTAAAAAAATTTTTTCACACACCAAAAATTAACACAAAACTTTTGTTATCCAAGTTTGGGAAATTCAACTAGTGCAACCCTAATAGCTTGGAATTTTACAAGAAAGAGATTTGTTCCACACGTGTTTTAAAAATGGATATGCAAGCTTCAAGCATGTTAAAGATGCAAATGACCTATGGATCCAAAGCTTTTAAAGAGAATAACATACGCTCATTAAATTCTCTAGTGAACGTGCGGTGGGATATTTACCCGAGTCAAACAAGCCATTATTTTGCCCGTTTGCAAAAAGCTGACCTAACAATCATAGATGATTGTAAAGTGATTTTTCATTCGTAACGGGCTATATTATTGTAAGAAATGACTTGCGGATTGGGAGTCAACACTCAATTAAAAATCCCCCGCCTCTCCCTTTTCCTGACGATTGTAAACCCTGAGAAGTAAAAACTGAAAAGAGCTCACAATCCTGAAAAATCACAGACACTCTTTGGTATTATATCTCTCCACATTTGTGCATTGTGCATCTCCAGTTTAGATGTACACTTTTTTATTAAATCAAAACATTGAGTTTTCGTTCTCCCTTCATGCCGTAAACAAAAAAAGGTAAATAGATCACAAAAAAATGTAAATTTTAGAGTTTATGTATGAAAAAAAATTAAAACATTAACAAATGTAAGTAATGAAAATTTATTCACACACCACAATTGAACACAAAATTTTTGTTATCCAAGTTTGGGAAATTCCACTAGTTCAACCCTAATAGCTTGAAATTTTACAAGAAAGAGAATTCTTCTAGACGTGTTTTAAAAATGGATATGCATGCTTGAAACACGTTAAAGATGCAAATGACCTATGGATCCAAAGCTTTTAATTAGAATAACAAACACTCATTAAATTCTGAAGTGAACGTGCGGTGGGATATTCACCCGAGTGAAAGAAGCCATTATTTTGCCCGTTTTCAAAAAGCTGACCTAAGAATCATAGATGATTGTAATGTGATTTATCATGAGTAACGGGCTATATTTTTGTAAGAAAAGACATACGGATCGGGAGTCAACAGTCAGTTAAAAATAGCACGCCTCCATGTTTTCCCGACGATTGCAAAACCTGAGATACAAAAACTAAAAAGATCTTACAATCCCTAAAAATTACAAACACTCTTTGGAGTTATCTCTCCCTACAATTGTGCATTGTGCATCTCCATTTTAGATGTACACTTTTTTCTTAAATCAAAACTTTGAGTTTTCGCTCTCCCTTCATCCTGTAAACCAAAAAAGGCAAATAGATCACAACAAAATGAAAATTTTCGAGTTTATGTGTGAAAAAAATTAAAACAATAACAAATGTAAGTACAGAAAATTTACTCACGCACCACAAATGAACACAAAAGTTTTGTTTTCCAAGTTTGAGAAATTCCACTAGTTCAACCCTAATTGCATGGAATTTTACAAGAAAGAGATTTCTTCTACACGTGTTTTAAAAATGGATATGCATGCTTGAAACATGTTAAAGATGCAAATGACCTATGGATCCAAAGCTTTTAAAGAGAATAACAAAAGCTCATTAAATTCTCAATGAACGTGCGGTGGGATATTTACCAGAATCGAACTAGCCATTATTTTGCCCGTTCACAAAAAGCTTACCTAACAATCATAGATGATTGTAAAGTTATTTATCATCCGTAACGGGCTATATTTTTGTAAGAAATGACTTACGGATTGGGAGTCAACACTCAGTTAAAAACACCCCGCCTTCCCCTTTTCCCGACGATTGCAAAACCTGAGATATAAAAACTAAAAAGAGAGCTTAAATTCCCTAAAAATTGCAGACACTCATTGTAAGTATCTCTCTCTACATTTGTGCACTGTGCGTCTCCATTTTAGATGTACACTTTTTTCTTAAATCAAAACTTTGAGTTTTCACTCTCCCTCCATCCCGTAAACATAAAAAGGCAAATAGATCACAGCAAAATGAAAATTTTTGAGTTTATGTATGGAAAAAATTTAAAACAATAACAAATGTAAGTAAAAAAATTTTTTCACACACCAAAAATTAACACAAAACTTTTGTTATCCAAGTTTGGGAAATTCAACTAGTGCAACCCTAATAGCTTGGAATTTTACAAGAAAGAGATTTGTTCCACACGTGTTTTAAAAATGGATATGCAAGCTTCAAGCATGTTAAAGATGCAAATGACCTATGGATCCAAAGCTTTTAAAGAGAATAACATACGCTCATTAAATTCTCTAGTGAACGTGCGGTGGGATATTTACCCGAGTCAAACAAGCCATTATTTTGCCCGTTTGCAAAAAGCTGACCTAACAATCATAGATGATTGTAAAGTGATTTTTCATTCGTAACGGGCTATATTATTGTAAGAAATGACTTGCGGATTGGGAGTCAACACTCAATTAAAAATCCCCCGCCTCTCCCTTTTCCTGACGATTGTAAACCCTGAGAAGTAAAAACTGAAAAGAGCTCACAATCCTGAAAAATCACAGACACTCTTTGGTATTATATCTCTCCACATTTGTGCATTGTGCATCTCCAGTTTAGATGTACACTTTTTTATTAAATCAAAACATTGAGTTTTCGTTCTCCCTTCATGCCGTAAACAAAAAAAGGTAAATAGATCACAAAAAAATGTAAATTTTAGAGTTTATGTATGAAAAAAAATTAAAACATTAACAAATGTAAGTAATGAAAATTTATTCACACACCACAATTGAACACAAAATTTTTGTTATCCAAGTTTGGGAAATTCCACTAGTTCAACCCTAATAGCTTGAAATTTTACAAGAAAGAGAATTCTTCTAGACGTGTTTTAAAAATGGATATGCATGCTTGAAACACGTTAAAGATGCAAATGACCTATGGATCCAAAGCTTTTAATTAGAATAACAAACACTCATTAAATTCTGAAGTGAACGTGCGGTGGGATATTCACCCGAGTGAAAGAAGCCATTATTTTGCCCGTTTTCAAAAAGCTGACCTAAGAATCATAGATGATTGTAATGTGATTTATCATGAGTAACGGGCTATATTTTTGTAAGAAAAGACATACGGATCGGGAGTCAACAGTCAGTTAAAAATAGCACGCCTCCATGTTTTCCCGACGATTGCAAAACCTGAGATACAAAAACTAAAAAGATCTTACAATCCCTAAAAATTACAAACACTCTTTGGAGTTATCTCTCCCTACAATTGTGCATTGTGCATCTCCATTTTAGATGTACACTTTTTTCTTAAATCAAAACTTTGAGTTTTCGCTCTCCCTTCATCCTGTAAACCAAAAAAGGCAAATAGATCACAACAAAATGAAAATTTTCGAGTTTATGTGTGAAAAAAATTAAAACAATAACAAATGTAAGTACAGAAAATTTACTCACGCACCACAAATGAACACAAAAGTTTTGTTTTCCAAGTTTGAGAAATTCCACTAGTTCAACCCTAATTGCATGGAATTTTACAAGAAAGAGATTTCTTCTACACGTGTTTTAAAAATGGATATGCATGCTTGAAACATGTTAAAGATGCAAATGACCTATGGATCCAAAGCTTTTAAAGAGAATAACAAAAGCTCATTAAATTCTCAATGAACGTGCGGTGGGATATTTACCAGAATCGAACTAGCCATTATTTTGCCCGTTCACAAAAAGCTTACCTAACAATCATAGATGATTGTAAAGTTATTTATCATCCGTAACGGGCTATATTTTTGTAAGAAATGACTTACGGATTGGGAGTCAACACTCAGTTAAAAACACCCCGCCTTCCCCTTTTCCCGACGATTGCAAAACCTGAGATATAAAAACTAAAAAGAGAGCTTAAATTCCCTAAAAATTGCAGACACTCATTGTAAGTATCTCTCTCTACATTTGTGCACTGTGCGTCTCCATTTTAGATGTACACTTTTTTCTTAAATCAAAACTTTGAGTTTTCACTCTCCCTCCATCCCGTAAACATAAAAAGGCAAATAGATCACAGCAAAATGAAAATTTTTGAGTTTATGTATGGAAAAAATTTAAAACAATAACAAATGTAAGTAAAAAAATTTTTTCACACACCAAAAATTAACACAAAACTTTTGTTATCCAAGTTTGGGAAATTCAACTAGTGCAACCCTAATAGCTTGGAATTTTACAAGAAAGAGATTTGTTCCACACGTGTTTTAAAAATGGATATGCAAGCTTCAAGCATGTTAAAGATGCAAATGACCTATGGATCCAAAGCTTTTAAAGAGAATAACATACGCTCATTAAATTCTCTAGTGAACGTGCGGTGGGATATTTACCCGAGTCAAACAAGCCATTATTTTGCCCGTTTGCAAAAAGCTGACCTAACAATCATAGATGATTGTAAAGTGATTTTTCATTCGTAACGGGCTATATTATTGTAAGAAATGACTTGCGGATTGGGAGTCAACACTCAATTAAAAATCCCCCGCCTCTCCCTTTTCCTGACGATTGTAAACCCTGAGAAGTAAAAACTGAAAAGAGCTCACAATCCTGAAAAATCACAGACACTCTTTGGTATTATATCTCTCCACATTTGTGCATTGTGCATCTCCAGTTTAGATGTACACTTTTTTATTAAATCAAAACATTGAGTTTTCGTTCTCCCTTCATGCCGTAAACAAAAAAAGGTAAATAGATCACAAAAAAATGTAAATTTTAGAGTTTATGTATGAAAAAAAATTAAAACATTAACAAATGTAAGTAATGAAAATTTATTCACACACCACAATTGAACACAAAATTTTTGTTATCCAAGTTTGGGAAATTCCACTAGTTCAACCCTAATAGCTTGAAATTTTACAAGAAAGAGAATTCTTCTAGACGTGTTTTAAAAATGGATATGCATGCTTGAAACACGTTAAAGATGCAAATGACCTATGGATCCAAAGCTTTTAATTAGAATAACAAACACTCATTAAATTCTGAAGTGAACGTGCGGTGGGATATTCACCCGAGTGAAAGAAGCCATTATTTTGCCCGTTTTCAAAAAGCTGACCTAAGAATCATAGATGATTGTAATGTGATTTATCATGAGTAACGGGCTATATTTTTGTAAGAAAAGACATACGGATCGGGAGTCAACAGTCAGTTAAAAATAGCACGCCTCCATGTTTTCCCGACGATTGCAAAACCTGAGATACAAAAACTAAAAAGATCTTACAATCCCTAAAAATTACAAACACTCTTTGGAGTTATCTCTCCCTACAATTGTGCATTGTGCATCTCCATTTTAGATGTACACTTTTTTCTTAAATCAAAACTTTGAGTTTTCGCTCTCCCTTCATCCTGTAAACCAAAAAAGGCAAATAGATCACAACAAAATGAAAATTTTCGAGTTTATGTGTGAAAAAAATTAAAACAATAACAAATGTAAGTACAGAAAATTTACTCACACACCACAAATGAACACAAAAGTTTTGTTTTCCAAGTTTGAGAAATTCCACTAGTTCAACCCTAATTGCATGGAATTTTACAAGAAAGAGATTTCTTCTACACGTGTTTTAAAAATGGATATGCATGCTTGAAACATGTTAAAGATGCAAATGACCTATGGATCCAAAGCTTTTAAAGAGAATAACAAAAGCTCATTAAATTCTCAATGAACGTGCGGTGGGATATTTACCAGAATCGAACTAGCCATTATTTTGCCCGTTCACAAAAAGCTTACCTAACAATCATAGATGATTGTAAAGTTATTTATCATCCGTAACGGGCTATATTTTTGTAAGA